>NC_082642.1:138953427-139253797 GCF_028023285.1 Balaenoptera ricei
TTAGAAATGCACAACCTTCTGAGACTGAAACAGGAAGAAATAGAAAATATGAACAGACCAATCACAAGCACTGAAATTGAAACTGTGATTAAAAATCTTCCAACAAACAAAAGCCCAGGACCAGATGTCTTCACAGGCGAATTCTACCAAACATTTAGAGAAGAACTGACACCTATCCTTCTCAAACTCTTCCAAAATATAGCAGAGGGAGGAACACTCCCAAACTCATTCTACAAGGCGATCACCCTGATACCAAAATGAGACAAAGATGTCACAAGGAAAGAAAACTACAGGCCAATATCACTGATGAACATAGATGCAAAAATCCTCAACAAAATACTAGCAAACAGAACCCAGCAGAACATTAAAAGGATCATACACCATTATCAAGTGGGGTTTATCCCAAGAATGCAAGGATTCTTCAGTATATGCAAATCAATCAATGTGATACACCATATTAAGAAACTGAAGGAGAAAAACCATATGATCATCTTAATAGATGCAGAGAAAGCTTTCGACAAAATTCAACACCCATTTATGATAAAATCCCTCCAGAAAGTAGGCAGAGAGGGAACTTTCCTCAACATAATAAAGGGCATATATGACAAACCCACAGCCAACATCGTCCTCAATGGTGAAAAACTGAAACCATTTCCACTAAGATCAGTAACAAGACAAGGTTGCCCACTTTCACCACTATTATTCAACATACTTTTGGAAGTTTTAGCCGCAGCAATCAGAGAAGAAAAAGAAATAAAAGGAATCCAAATCGGAAAAGAAGAAGTAAAGCTGTCACTTTCTGCAGATGACATGATATTATACATAGAGAATCCTGAAGGTGCTACCAGAAAACTACTAGAGCTAATCAATGAATTTGGTAAAGTAGCAAGATACAAAATTAATGCACAGAAATCTCTTGCATTCCTAAACACTAATGATGAAAAATCTGAAAGTGAAATTAAGAAAACACTCCCATTTACCATTGCAACAAAAAGAATAAAAAATCTAGGAATACACCAACCTAAGGAGACAAATCCCACTACTGGGCATATACCCTGAGAAAACCATAATTCAAAAAGAGTCATGTTCCATAATGTTCATTGCAGCTATATTTACAATAGCCAGTACATGGAAGCAACCTAAGTGTCCATCAACAGATGAATGGATAAACAAGAAGATGTGGCCCATATATACAATGGAATATTACTCAGCTATAAGACCTGTATGCAGAAAATTATAAGACACTGATGAAAGAAATTAAAGATGATACAAATAGATGGAGAGATGTACCATGTTCTTGGATTGGAAGAATCAACATTGTGAAAATGACTATACTACCCAAAGCAATCTACAGATTCAATGCAATCCTTATCAAACTACCACTGGCATTTTTCACAGGACTAGAACAAAAAATCTCACAATTTGTATGGTAACACAAAAGACCCCAAATAGCCAAAGCAATCTTGAGAAAGAAAAACGGAGCTGGAGGAATCAGGCTCCCTGACTTCAGAGTATACTACAAAGCTACAGTAATCAAGACAGTATGGTACTGTCAGAAAAACAGAAATATAGATCAATGGAACAGGATAGAAAGCCCAGAGATAAACCCATGCACATATGGTCACCTTATCTTTGATAAAGGAGGCAAGAATATACAATGGAGAAAAGACTGTCTCTTCAATAAGTGGTGCTGGGAAAACTGGACAGCTACATGTAAAAGAATGAAATTTGAACACTCCTTAACACCATACACAAAAATAAACTCAAAACGGATTAAAGACCTAAATTTAAGGCCAGACACTATCAAACTCTTAGAGAAAAACATAGGCAGAACACTCTATGACATAAATCACAGCAAGATCGTTTTTGACCCACCTCCTAGAGAAATGGAAATAAAAACAAAAATAGACAAATGGGACATAATGAAACTTAAAAGCATTTACACAGCAAAGGAAATGATAAACACCATGAAAAGACAACCCTCAGAATGGGAGAAAATATTTGTAAACAAAGCAACTGGCAAAGGATTTATCTCCAAAATATGCAGGCAGCTCATGCAGCTCAATATCAAAAACAGACAACCCAATCCAAAAATGGACAGAAGATCTAAATAAACTTTTCTCCAAAGAAGATATACAGATTGCCAACAAACACCTGAAAAGATGCTCAACATCACTAATCATTAGAGAAATGCAAGTCAAAACTGCAATGAGGTGTCACCTCACACCAGTCAGAATGGCCATCATCAAAAAATCTACAAACAATAAATGTTGGAGAGGGTGTCGAGAATAGGGAACCCTCTTGCACTGTTGGTGGGAATGTAAATTGATACAGCCACTATGGAGGTTTCTTAAAAAACTAAAAATAGAACTACCATACGACCCAGCAATCCCACTACTGGGCATATACCCTGACAAGACCATAATTCTAAAAGAGTCATGTACCATAATGTTCATTGCAGCTCTATTTACAATAGCCAGGACATGGAAGCAACCTAAGTGTCCATCAACAGATAAATGGATAAACAAGAAGATGTGGCCCATATATACAATGGAATATTACTCAGCCATAAAAAGAAGTGAAATTGAGTTATCTGTGGTGAGGTGGATGGACCTAGAGTCTGTCATACAGAGTGAAGTAAGTCAGAAAGAGTAAAACAAATACCGTATGCTAACACATATATATGGAATCCAAAAAAAATAAAATAAAAAAGGTCATGAAGAACCTAGGGGCAAGACAGGAATAAAAACACAGACCTACTAGAGAATGGACTTGCAGATACGGGGAGGGGAAAGCGTAAGCTGGGACAAAGTGAGAGAGTGGCATGGACATATATACACTACCAAACGTAAAATAGATAGCTAGTGAGAAGCAGCCGCATAGCACAGGGAGATCAGCCCGGTGCTTTGTGACCACGTAGAGGGTTGGGATAGGGAGGGTGGGAGGGAGGGAGACGCAAGAGGGAAGAAATATGGGAACATATGTATATGTATAACTGATTCACTTTGTTATAAAGCAGAAAATAACATACCACTGTAAAGCAATTATACTCCAATAAAGATGTTAAAAAAAAACCCAAAACCCAGCACAGGGATCTTGGCAGACAAAATTCATACCTGCAGTGCCCAAATCCCATCCAGTGGCTTTGTTCATCTGCAGAACCAAGTTAAGGGCACATTCTGACCAAGGGATTTTGTGGGGTGCAGATCTGCCTGATTCAGATCCTCAAACGAGTTTTTGCTGGCCCTAATGCCCAGTCAAGGAGCTGTTTCACAGCTTCACTTGCTGTAGAGAGTGTCTTCTAACCCCATCTGTGTTACAAGCTGTGTAACCCAATACCACTCAGACCAAGAGGTAGGCATGTGTGGCTGATCCCCCTGGAGCAAAGCCAGTGCTGGCATAGAGTGTTCCTGTGCTACTCACAGAGAGGAGGATTAATTAAGAACTGAGGATATCACCTGGCCTCTCCCAGCTGAAAAGCATATTTGGGAAAATAAGTGTATCCCAGAGAAGTCTTTCCTCTTCCCACCCAGTCAAGGGAGCTGAGATATGGTCCCACCTGCTATGGTGAGTGTCTTTCAGCCCTATCTGACCAGAAGGGCTGGGGACAACTCCTGGAAGCTCTGCAGCTCCCAGCACTAAAGCTGTGAGGTGGGCAGGCAGAACTGATAATTTTCAGAGCAAAGTCAGTGACCCTGTTCAGTCCAGGAACTTGAAGTGCAGGTCAGCTTAAGTTAAGTTAAGACAATGAACAAAGAGCTTTACCAGCTTCAGAGCTGCTTCTCCTTCTGTGTCCAGGAAGGAAATCTAGTTCATAGCCCAGCTCATCACTGAATACAGCCTTTAGCCTGTCCAACCAGGGAACATACCAGAGCACACAGAAAGCTGCATATCTCAGTCAACACCCATGAACAGTGGGCACTTGAACAGAGAGCACAACCTGTGGCTTTCCCCATCTGTAGACAAAAGTTTTTTTTTTTTTTTTTTTTTTTTTAGACAAAAGTTTTGGTCTCACCTGACTAGGGAATTCAGTGCACACTCTGCCTGACTTGGGTCCCCAAACAATGAGGTATACCCTGGGTCCCATCCTGCTACCCTACCAGGGCAGGGAAGTTAATTCATAGCTCTATCTACTACTCAATAGAGTACCCAGTCCTGACTATCTATAACCTTGACCAGAGAATCCAGGCAACCACAGAAGCCATCTTTGTGGTTCACCTGGGTAAGGAACAAAGCCAGCAGTCCTGTCCAACTGTTCTCAGCCAATGGTACAACCCCACCCTCAAATTCGGAGCTCAAATATTTGCCTCATCCTAAAATAGAACATCATAGCAGACCTCACCTGCCCAAGGACATTACCTGCAGACACACCCAGAAATCCAAACTGAGCTTACTGGTGAAGAACTATCTCTGCCAAAGCAAACCTGTAAAGTCTGGAAGTGGAGCAGACTTAAATACAGATACCAGTATAAGAATTCAAGGATCACAAAAAATCAGGCAAATATGACACCACCAAAGGAAACTAATAAAACTCTAATAACTGATCAAAAAATCAAAGGGAAGGGAATATTCTCAAATGCATTGTATGAGGCTAGCATTATCCTAAAACTAAAACCAGAAAAGAAAACTACTAAAAAGAAAACTACAGGCCAATATCCCTGATGAATATAGATGCAAAAAATTGTCAATAAAATACAGGCAAACTAAATTCAGCAGTACATTAAAAGGATCATTCATCATAATCAAGTGGGATTTATCCCTGGGGTGCAAAGATGGTTCCATGTATGCAAATCAATCAATGTGATACATTATATTAATAGAATGAGAGAAAAGAATCATATGATTATGTCAATAGATGTAGAAAAAGTATTTCACAAAATTCAAAATCTTTTCATGATAAAAACTCATAACAAATTAGGCATAGAAGGAATCTTTCTCAATGTAATAAAGGCCATAAATAAGAAGCCCACAGCGAACATCAAACTCAGTGGTGAAAAAATTGAGGAACAAGACAAGGGTGCCCACTCTCACCACTCCTATTCAACAAAGTATTAGAAGCCCTAGCTGGAGCCATTAGGTAAGAAAAAGAAATAAAAGTTATCAGAATTAGAAGGGGAAATGTAAACTTGTCGCTATTTGTAGAGGACATGTTTTATACCAACCAAAAAACTGTTAGATCTAATCAATGAATTCAGTAGAGTTACAGGATACAAAATTAACACACAAAAATCTGTTGTGTTTCTATACACTAACAATGAATTTTCTGAAAAGAAGTAAAAAAACTGATCCCATTTATAAATAGCATCAAAAAGAATAAAACACTTAGTAATAAAATTAACTAAGGAGGTGAAAGATATCTACTCTAAGAACTATTAGACATTGATGAAAGAAATTGGAGACACAGATAAATGGAAAGGTATCAGTGTTCATGGATTAAAATAATTAATGTTGACAAAATGTCCATATTACTAAAAGTCATCTATAGATTCAATGCAATCTCTATCAAGATTCCAATTACATTTTTTACAGAAGTAGAAAAAGAAACATAAAATATATATGGAACTGCAAAAGATCTCTAATAGACAAGGAAATCCTAAGAAAGAATGGAACAGGAGGCAACACACTTCCTGTTTTCAAGCTATGCTATAAAGCTATAGTCATCAAAACTGTATGGCCCTAGCATAAAAACAGACAACTAGACCAATGGAACAGAATTGAGAGCTAAGAAATAAAGCCAAGCATATATGTTCACCTAATATTTGACAAAGGAGCCAAGAATACTCAATGAAGAAAAGACAGTCTCTTCAAAAAATTGTGCTGAGATAATTGGCTATTCACATGTAAAAGAATGAAACTGGACCCACACCTTACACCACTCAAGACAATTAACTCAAAATGAATTAAAGATTTACATGTAAGACCTGAAACCATGAAACTCCCAGAAGAAAACATAGATATAAAGCTCCTTGACATGGGTCTTGGCAATGATTTTTTGCATATGAACCCTAAAGCACAAGCAAAAAAACCAAAAGTAAACAAGTGAGACCAAATCAAACTAAAAAGCTTCTGCACAGCAAAGAAACCATCAACAAAGTGAAAAGACAACTTACAGAATGGGAAAACATATTTGTGATTAATATATCTGACACAGGATTAATAGCCAAATATATGAAGAACTCATTCAACTCAATAGCAAAAAAACAAAATAACACAATTAGAAAGTGAGCAAAGGACCTGAATAGACATTTCTCCAAAGAAAACAGAGGTAAAGCCAACAGGTATATGAGAAGATGTTCAATATCACTAGTGAAAGGCAAATTAAAACCACAATGAAATATCACCTCATGCCTGCTAGAATGGCCATCAGCAAAAAGAGAAAAGATGATAAATACTGGCATGGATGTGGAGAAAAGGGAACACTTGTGCACTGTTGATGGGATTGTAAATTGTTGCAGCCACTATGAAAATAGTACGAAGGATCCTCAAAAAATTAAAAATAGAACTACCATGTTATCCAGCAATTCCACTTCTAGGAATTTATTAAAAGGAAAAAAAAACTCAATAACAATAACTCAAAAAGATTTCTGCACCCCTATGTTCAGAGCAGCAATATATACAGTAGCCAAGGCATGGAAACAACCTAAGTGTCCATTGATGGATTGATGAGTAAATAAGTTGTGGTATACATACAATGGAATATTATTTAGCCACAAAAAATGAGGAAATGAGGAAATCCTATCATTTGCAACAACATAGGTAGACTTTGAAAGCATTATGCTATGTGAAATGAGCCAGAGAGAAAAAGACACATAGTGTATGATATCATTTATATGTGAAAGTTAAAACAGACAAACTCATAGGAAAAATATCAGACTTGCGATTAGCAAGGATAGAGGGTTGGGGAAGGGGATTGGAAGAAGGTGGTCAAAAGGTACAAATTTCCAGTTATAAGGTTAATAAATACTAAGAAAGTAGTAATATACAGGTTGATGACCATAGTGAACAGTACTGTATGATACATAGGAAATTTGTTAAGAGAGTAAAGATTGTACTAAGAGTTTTCATCACAAGGAGGAATTTTTTTTTCTTTTGTGTTTATTGCAACTATATGAGAAAATGGATGTTAGCAGAAACTATTGTGGTAATCATTTCACAAGATTTGTAAATCAAATCATCAATGCTGTATGCCTTATATTTATACAGAGATGTGTGTTGATTATTTCTCAATAAAACTGGAAAAATGTTTATGGATTACTAAAATGTTTATGGATTACTAAAATTTCCATGGAAACCAGTTCCATGGAAAATTTTTCAGTTCCTAGTTCATGTTTATTATTACGCTCATTTTTGCCAAACTAGTATGAACACTTAAAACTCTGTTACATTTCTATATTTGCTTGGCTTAAATATAATGTTTTCTGACAATTCACTTATGTGTACAACAGTTCTCTTTAAAAAATACTTGATTGGGGTATGATTGACAAACAAAAAGGTGTATATATTTAATGTATACAACTTGATGAGTTTGGGGATAAGTATACACCTGTGAAACTATCACCACAATCAATGCTGTAAACATATTCTTACAAAAGTTTCCTCCTGCCCTCCTTATTTTATTTTATTATGTATTTTTGTTGTTGTTGTTATTAAAAAACACTTAACATAAGATCTACCCTCTTAGGGAATTCCCTGGCAGTTGAGTGGTTAGGACTCAGTGCTCTCACTGCCCAGGCCTGGGTTTGATCCCTGGTCAGGGAATTAAGATCCCACAAGCCGCGTATTACTGCCAAAAGATAAAAAAAAGATCTACACTTTTAGCAAATTTATAGGTATAGAATATAATATTGCTAACTATAGGCATTATGCTCTACAGTGGATTTCTGGGAGTTATTCATCTATGTACATTATTTTTAATGTCATGTCTATTCAGAGTTTTGACTATATTAGAATTCAAACTAAATGTGATATCAAGTACAATGCTCATTATTAAAGCACTCAAAATACATTTTATATTAAAATATGAACATTACATGTTGATTCTCGTAAGGCTAGCTAATCTTCTATATTACTATTTCCCCCAAAGTTATTAATAAATAAAAAGTTTCCCTAGTGTTTCTTTTTAGTAAAATATTTGAGAATATCTCTGGTAATTTCCTTCAAAATATGAAGACCTTTAATCAGTTAGCCATCCTAATACTGTTTTATGAAGGTCATTATATCCAAGAGATGAATATATTCTAGGAATCTGTTAAAAACGAATCTAGTTCAAAAGAACACAGAACTTGACAAAAGATACTTTTTACTCTATTGTAAAAGGGTAAGAAAAGATTTGATGTTTGTAGGAAACCAACTGTATGGGAAAATGAGTCATTCAATATATCAAATACTGAATAATGACAATTTTAATTTTAAAATTCAAAGATAAACCTTTCAATAGAAAATAATAAAGGGTAATGATTATAATAAAAGGAAAAAATAAGTTAAGACTGTAGCTGGACAAAAGAACAAAGCAGGAAGAACATATATATAATATAAATATGTTTATATATTTTACATCTATATATATATAGAAGTCCAAAACAAATTTGCTAACAGAGGTAAAATAGGTTCATATCTTATAAGGAAATGAAACACAAATGCAATAATTGAGCAAAAGTCAATTGTATCTCCACTAAAAAGAAAAAAAAAAAAAAAACATTCACCTTCCTATGGATAAGAAATATTTTCATTTCTATCCATTTTCCACAATTTAACTTCTGTCCTTACAGAGTTGTGAAATAACCTAATGAATAGAAAGGAAATCAAAAGTGAAAACACACATAAAATCAGATAACCCTTAAAGATCTACTAGACAATGTGTGGAATTGCAGTAAAAGGATATCTTGTAATCTTATTTATCTGTTTATATGTCCTGGAAAGATTTTCCCAAGAGACTCTGGTTGTGTCTGAGGTTTTCTTGATCTGATAATTCCAGTGTGGTTACCTTCTTGCTTCTTAATTCCCCAAACTCAGTAACCAACTAATTGTGATATTATTCTAGAATTTCCTTCTACAGAGATTTTAATGCACAAAATCAAAATATTGGTTCACAAATTTGCTTTTACCTCGAAGTACTCTGAATACCTTAAATTTAAATGAAAATTTAATTTTAAGAAAGACATTCTTCCAAAAAAGTTAAAAGGATTTTAGGAATATTCCTAAATGGAGGCAAACATTCTCAAACATAGACTTGGAATTAAAAATGCAAATTTTAGCAATCTGCACTTTCAACATTTAAGTAGAACCAGAATTGATGAATAACTCAAAAGGACAGCAGACACATCATAACAGGAAACAGTAGCTAGAATTAATAGAAAATAAAAGCATGCATTTAAAAACTAAGCATTTATTGACTGCATATATTACTTGACACAAGTTGTATCCTGAATATTTGGGGAAATAAAGATATGAGTGTTCTGGGAGGGTACAAGATGTAGAAATGAATATCCTTAATTCCTCAGACACTCAATTCACAGGTATTTTGGAAATGGTAGGAGGTTATTTCAGCCCTAAGTCTCATGAATTGGAAGCCTAAACGTACCATTAAAAAAAAAAGAGGTATCTGTTGTTCCATCAAAAATGGCAAGATGAATGAATGGGGTTTATGTGAGGGGCAAATATTTCAGCTGTATAAGTGGAGAATGGACAGAAGAGAGAACGGACAGTTTAAATATAGAGGGGACAGAAGCAAAAGAAAAAAAAAAAAATACAGTAAACATCACTCTCCAGGGAATGGCCCAGAATCAACAGAATAGTTACCACCTCAGAACAAAGTCTGTAGTTTATACCAGCCTCTGCTTGAGCCCTTCCCTAACCTATATAACTTCTGAGAATTCTGGACTCTAACTTTCCCAAATTTGTGTCTTACCCATAGTCTACTTAGCTATAGTGATTGGAAATAAAATCCTTTACTTCTAGAGTGAAATAGAGACATCAATAGTTTGGGTCCTTCTTTTCACTTATCCTTGGGTTGGACAGGAAACATGGTGGAGGGTCAGGTAGAGGAATGTATACATATGTGTGTGTGTGTGAGAGAGAGAGGGTGGGAGAGAGAGAGAGAGAAGGAGGAGGAGGAAAGGGAGGGGAAGAGAAGGGGAAGAAGAAGAAGAAGAAGATGAAGGAGAAGGAGAAGAAGAAGAAGAGGAGGAGGAGAAGAAGAAGAAGAAGAAGAAGAAGAAGAAGAAGAAGAAGAAGAAGAAGAAGAAGAAGAAGAAGAAGAAGGAGAAGGAGAAGGAGAAGGAGAAGGAGAAGGAGAAGGAGAAGGAGAAGGGGAAGGGGAAGGGGGAAGGGGAAGGAGAAGGAGGAGAGGAAGAAGAAGAGGAAGAAGAAGAGGAAGAAGAAGAAGAAGAAGAAGAAGAAGAAGAAGAAGAAGAAGAAGAAGAAGAAGAAGAAGAAGAAGAAGAAGAAGAAAAGAAGAAGAAGAAGAAGAAGAAGAGGAAAAAGAAGAAGGAGGAGGAGGAGGGAGAAGGAGAAGAAGAAGGAAGAAGAAGAAGAAGGGACAGGGAAGGGGAGGGCAGGGGAGGGAAGAGAGCCAACTTGAGTTTGAAACACAACCTGGAATTCAATAACAGAAAAGCCACATAGTTCTTTCGATATGGTACAAAATAGATACCTGTTTATACCTAAGATCATCTGAAGAGGGAGGAAAGGAGGAAGTAACCCAACTACTTTGGGTCATGGATTTAGGATAGAAGAATCGTGAAAATATTCACAATATTACCTAAGTGTACTGCTGCTCATAAGTTTAAGGTTTCAAACCCCAGCTGAAAAAATCCTATCTTTTTTCTTTCCTTTAGTTCTGTCCTAACTTCATGAAGGTGGGTTCAAATCTTTAAGTCCTTAAAACCACTTTCCTCACTCCTAGCCCCTCATAGCAGATAATCTTACAGACTACCTCACTAAGAAGAAAAACTCTGAGATATGAAATAGCTCAGCTCCAACCATCCCACTACCACTAGTTGATAAAATGTCTAGCCACTTCTGCACCTACCAGCTCCAGGAGAATTGGTGGAAACTAAGTTTGTAGAAAACAATTTGATTGAAAACAAATTTATTGAAATGATGAATTGGTCAAAATAGAATACTCACAATTTGTGGGCTTTTATTTAATGGTACCTTTTAATTGACAGAGGAAATTGGTGTACTTTAATTTGTCATAAGTTTAAGCCATTTTCTAATATATACAAATTTAACATTTAAAAACTAAATGTATTTTCAGTCAATTTTGCCTACTCTCTTTTATGGCAATAGTTTCATGATATTTTAAATACTACTTTCCACTCTAAGTAGTTTTTCAAAAGCAAGTTTGTTGAAATGAATGTTCTAATCATCAAAATCTGTTTAAATGAATTTTGAGCAACCCGGGTAATAAAAAATTTTAAAACATTAATAACTTCCCAGGTGACTACTTAATTATGTATTTTTAATTTTATGTAATCATATGAGGTCCATGGTTCCTATTTGGCCATGGTTGTACTCTTGAAAATTACATCAAAATATTTGAACACTTTTCAATTAGCATAATTTGCTTTGGTTTGAAACAATTATTATTTGCAGTCATAATAAGAATTGAATTTCCATTGTTAAGAAAATGTATACAGGATTTGGAAATACACTAAAGGTTAAAACATGCCAAATTTCTAAATAGAGTATTATTTCTAAGTTAACTTTAAAATATTTAGAATAAACTAAGTTTTTGTGTTTGGATATTTCATGAATATTAATTTATAAAGCCAAAGAATAACATCTAAATAATATTTTCTATGTCCAAAACTATACTCATGGGCCGTTTTTGTTAAAAACAAAATAAAACATTGATACACTCCCACACTTTTATTTTCTCTAACAGAATAGATTGAGAAATGTTGAACTTCCTTTCAGGAGAAATAACTAATACCTACTCAGTGGATTAAAAATGATTGATGGCTTCTTTCTCTCTGGTTGTTAATAGTTCTACAAGATTAACCCCTACTATTTTATGAGAGAGCACTAACACTTTAAAAGAAAAAGCAGACTAGAAAGACTTTTGTGTGATAAAATATACGTAACATAAATCTTACCATTCACACAATTTAACTATACAATTCAGTATCATTAAGTGTGTTTACATTTGGCATTTACCTCACCACTCTCCTCTTCCAGAAATTTTTCATCATCCAAGACTAAAACTTTGTTCCCATTGAACTCCTCATTCCGTCCTCCGTCCAGCCCTGGTAACCTCACTGTACTTTTGTTCTCTAAGAATTTGACTATTCTTGGTATCTCATATATGTAGAATCATACAATATTTGTCATTTTGTGTCTGACTTAGTTCACTTAGCATAATATTTTCAAGGTACATCCATGTTGTAGCATAGATCAGAATTGTATTGGTTTTTAAGGCTAAATATTTGACTGTATGTACACACCACATTGGTTTATGTATTCATCTGTTCATGGGCATTAAGGCTGTTTCCACTTTTTGGCTATTGCAAATAATGTTCCTGTGAACATTGGTGTGCAAATATCTGTGAAGCCAGGTGAGTAAAAATGATATAAAATTTCCTACTGTTCTGAAGGAGACTTTTTCTTGATTAAGCATTTGCTTAATTGCTGTAGACCTTTAACTGTTTTCCAGAGATCCTGTAAGGTTAGTACAGCTAGTTTATGGTTGTTTTTTTTGATGTTTCTGTGGGAGAATCAAGGCTTGGATCTTCATATTCCATCATTTTGCTCTGCAAGAGAAACTTTTAACCAGGGTTGTCTCAACTTTTTTTTTTTTTTTTTTTTTTTGCTTAGAAATGGTAAAGTTGATACATTGTGATACAGAAAACAATTTACCTTGCACTTAAAAAACATATTAAATTTTTATGATAATCATGGTACACAGATAAAAATCTAACAGACTGTTTTCACACCAGAGAAGTTCCCAGTATACTGAACCAACATCATACATTTTGCTTTTCAGCAACTGTGTAAGTTGATGGGTAAGGTACTATTATCCTTGCTATCACATATAAGGGAATTTAGGCTTGGCAACAAAATTGACCTACATCACTCCTAAGTGGTGTACTGAAAACTCGAACCCATAATGCGTACAGATATCTCCTTGTCAGCACATTTTCCAGAGCCTCCTCTAATTGGATTTGTCTGTTTGAATTTACAAACTCAATGTTTAGTCAAAACTTTCCTGGCAGTTATCGTGACAGCAGCCATAGCATATATTTAAGGGCCATAACCATTAATTACACAATTCTCTTAGTCTTCCTGGGCCTTTAATAAGTTATGGAAACATAAATATTGGTGGTGGAGAGTTTAAAATTAAGTTCTAGTTGCCTACAGGTGCTCAAATTTAAGCACTTCCCCAAGTCTCTGCTCATATTTAGCTATAAGTCAGCTCTCAAATTTGGACCAGGACTTGGACCACAGGCAGCTGGAATAGTGGGGTAGGTTTGGCTGAGAAAAGATAGACGTGGATAGAGCACGAGATGATTCAAACAAACCTAGTACATAAAAAACTTCAATTAAACAATATGACATAGCATATATATACTTTTTCAACTTCACAACATGAATATAAATAAATATCCCTCAAAATAAAATGTTTTTTTTTTTTTGTATTTCCAGTATTCTAAGGCTGAGATAAAGCACACATCTTATAAGGGCTAAACTCAGTGGTTTTTGTAATTTCGTATTATTTGATGCCTCTTGGTTTCTGAACCATCCTTTAGTTTGATTCTCCTTCTTCCTTTCTGGCTATTCATTCTCAGGATCAGTTGCTGAATCTTATTCCTCTTACACACCAGAATTTGCTGATATTCTTCAGGTTCAATTTTGTTAGTCTTCTCATCTCTCTTTTCATGATCTGCCTGATGACCTAATCTCACAGTCTTAACCACGATCTTCATACTGCGGTTTGTAAAATCTGTCCTGAGATCTCAAACTGTAGTTATTCATTTACTCATTTGTTCATATCACATACTTATTTAAAAACTATTCATCAACCATCTTTTTCAACTGTATCTCTTTAGTATTTCCAATTTGATGTCCCCAAGAAGCTTAAATTCAATGTGTCCCATTGTGACCTCATTCACTGTACTTTCAATTTGCTTCCCTTTCAGTTTTCCTTATCTCTTTTAAAGACATCCTCATTAGTTGCTCAACTTAAAATCCTAAATTTCTCTTTTCTTCCCACCCTCATTGAATCAATGTTGTTATAACTCAAGCCTCCATCTCAGGGAACTTCATTCATAACTGGCTTTACTAGTCAAAAGAAAAAAGAAGTAATAATTCCCTTTACAGAAAAGATTTACTTACCATAAATAAGCATTAAAATTATTTTGACTCTCTAAGGCACAAACAAGCTGAATCATGAAGATATTACTAAGGATGTGTAAAATTTGAGTCCAAAATTCACACTTGAATAATTAGAAGTTGGTTAGTGTCCAAAAGTTTTATTAGGCATTTCAAATATCTTAAATCTTAGAGCCTTTATCCATAAGTTCTTAAATAACATGTTAGGATCACTAAGTACAGAGAAACAAATTAAACAAATCCCTATCTACCCAGAGGCATTGAACTTCTGGAACCAATTCTTAAGTAATTCTTCCTGAGGTCCCATTATATTGTTTTAAAATGGCACTGGAGAATGAATAAATGGAAACAATAAGATTTTACAAGAGTGAAAGCATTTATAAACCATATAACGGCCAAAGAACATATCTTAAAGCATCTTAAATGGTTTGATTAATGAATAATTTAAAATGTCATTGTAGCTAACTACTCCACGTTAAATGACCTTTACCACTTGGGCACCTGATAAAGAAAGATTCAACTTTAAACTATATAAGTTCCATTAGAAATTCACATGCTCATCCCAGAGCCAGCCATTTTATGAACTGATTATCGTTTTTCCCTTCTCCATAGATTTCTTTATGTCTTTTCATACAGAATGAATCATACAATGGTGGTTAGAAATTAAGAAAGGAGTAACAGGAGACAACTTGTAATAACCCATACATGCCTATAGCAAAACTGCCTTGGGCCTTGAAGCTGTGTGTATAATTTCTATATGTGTCAAACACTTTTGTAACTGTGCCTTTACTCAGCTATTCTCTATGTTTAGAATTTGCTTTCTTTTTTCTATGTCTAAACTCTCCTTATCTTTCAACACCTAATTCGTTGTGAAACTTACCTGGATTCTTCTATTCATGACAAATTCTTTATCACTTCCCTATGTTCTCTGCCATAACATGGTATCTATAGTTGCTATTACCTGTACCAGTATTAAAGTGCATTACAACAGTTATATACATTGATATAAACCTCATTTATTCACTAATATTCCCTTCCTCATCCAATAAAGTGTTAGCTCCTCGAGGTCAGAGATCATAACTTTAGCAGTTTTGTATCTTCTTGGAAGTAGCAAAATGCCTTAAACATAATAATTGCATAAAATTGGTGAGTTAATTGAATACAATGTTCCACAATATTAATTTACTGCTCATAGAAACTGATCTGGGAGTCAAATTTTTTGATGATTTGAACTCTGCATAGTTATTATTATTATTATTTTTTTTTTGGCTGCACCATGTGCGGGATCTTAGTTCCCTGACCAAGGATCGAACCCGTGCTCCCTGCAATGGAAGCATGGAGTCTTAACCACTGGACCGCCAGGGAAGTCCCTGCTTAGTTATAATTATACTTTGATATTAGTCCATACAGGTATTCATTGATTTAATTTAAAAATAACAGTTAAGAAAGACTACTATACTTAAGTCTATCATATTTTCTATTCATTTTATAAGACCATATATATGTGCATATATATAATTTCTTATTTATTACAGCTACTATATTAGTTACAAGAAAACAAAGAAAATAAATGCTTAATACCACCTATCCAGAAACACAAGTAAAGCTTTTTTACACCCTTCCCAGTTATTAAGCACATTCAGAATCTTCCTGTGTCAATGATCTCTCTAGTTGGACATCTACTAGAATAGAAATGACTTTAGTTTAATTAAAGTCCCTCTTGACACAGTTGCTTCCAAAACATAGGGTAATCCTTCCGGAACAAGCAATGGCCATCCTACTCATTTTAGTAGCTGGGGTTTTATTCCTGATAGGACTGTCTACAATTCACCTTACTTTTAACAAAGAAATCACCTCCAGTGGGCTACAACTCTCTTTTACAGTTCTAGAGATGGGAAACATGGATATTTATTGCAGTTAAGGAACTAAGAATTTTAAAGAGGCAATTTGCCAAAGCTGGCTGATAAATGACCTCATTCTCCTTCAAGTTTATTGTCAACACCGTGCTGTTCTGGCACTCCAAGATGCATGATGTGGTTCATGTCTTTCTGCATGACTTTCAGGGACACAACTCTCAATAAAAAACTGTGCTTGAACGGCTGATTTTATTTGTTTACCGGAGACTCTTTTATAATTCATGCAAGTGGGAAAAGACTATTTTAAACAGTTTCCAATAATTATAATTTAAAATACCAATACGTAAGCTTTTTTCCTCTGGTCAAGGTGGGTGGGCTTCATGCGTTTGCAACCTGTGCAAATTTAGAGGGCTCTGCTCATGACTTTATGTTCGACTGTCACTATCTTGAAATTCTTAGTAACTTTTGAACAAAGGTCCATTGTAATTTCATTTCATTTCATTATGTAATGACTGTGGTTTTGTGGTTAGAATGAGTCAAGAGGTTTTGGTTCAAGATGGTGACAGATATAAACCAATTAGGTGAAGTTTCTATATTTCCAATTCCCTGAATTAGCAGTTGACATGCTATATTTGAGAAAATTGTATTGCAAACCTTTATTTTAGCAGTAGAAACGCACATCCATTTTTTTTCCTAATGAAGAGGTATGCAGAAGTCCAACCTCTGTGAAACCATTAAAAGTGGAGCTGATCTCGTACAAGTGCGGTCTGAAGGAGAAGGAAGGTCCACTTTTCTCTGGGCATAGATATGGGGAAGTAACACTGCTGAATTGAATGGGGCTTAAAAACTGTATTGTTCTTGGGTGCTTGATATAAAAAGATAAGTAAAACACAACAGGCTTTCAAGAGGTTTACAATCTAGTCAGTGTTAGGATTTTAAATCTCAGATAACCTTTATCTTTATATTTGAATATGGAATATAGCAGATTGTAAAGTGTATAATTAGGGGATGTACAGACTCTAAAATATTGTTATGGTAGTTTTAAATTTATTGAAGAAATATGACACATTTCTTAACATAAATTTCAGGCTATTGCTATGACCTCATGTACAGTTGAGTAAAAATATTTGATTAGAGCTTGGTGTTTAATTTTGGAATTAGAAATGGCTCAGACACAAGGCCATTAACAGGTTCTCAACAAACTATTCCATCATGAACTGTCTTGGAATATTGGTAAACATCGTTCAGCATCCAAATTGAGCTTTAGACTCACTATCTCATTACATAAGTGCAAGGTGTGAATTTTGTGTGCTGAAACCACGTCAAGCACTATTAAATGGATCAGGGTATAGAGAAGGGACAATACAGACCTCTTGGAAACTCTCATTATTGCTTTCAGTCAGGAGTCTAGAGGTGTGTAGTTTGAACAGAGAGATATGGAGAAATTTTCGCAAGCTGTCACTGATCAATATTCTAAACGCATATTTTTTAAGAAAACACAACCCATAGCAGTCCTTTTCCAATGTGCTTATATAACAGCTTGGTTATCAAAATCGTATTTCAACTTTGCCTGTACTCATTCAATTTATACTTGAATTTAAATGTTTGAATATACATTTTATGTGGAAAAATATTCAAAAGAATCTAAAGTGGATTCAAGGGTACACTTCAAAGTTGAGAGTTTACTATCAAAGTTGATGATTTACTAACTAGGGGTACGGCATTTTCATGATCCCTCAAATCTCTTCCCTGGAATACCCATTGCCCTTTTAAAGTGGTGACGGGTCCTAATGCCTCAGTCATACCTGGGCTTACTGGCTGGGTTTTCTGAGTGATGAAAATGATGTGGATTGCATCAGTCCTCCTAAAAGCCAACTTCAGGGACTTTGAAGGCCTTTGTACCAGTGGGAGCAATACTGACTAATTAAATTATCCCTTCCACCCTGTACCCCAGGGTCTTGACCCTGCAATTTACATATGGCTTACAGACAAGTTACTACCTACTGCTGAGTCTCATTTCACTCATTCAGAACAGGAGAGTGATGACATCTTCCTAGATGGTGAGATGGAGATGACATTACATCATGTAGTGAGAGCATCTGGTAGAGAAACTGGTACTTTGCAATTGTTCCTATATTTTGGTTATTGTTACTGGCTTTTCAAGGAAAAATATTCCTGATATGTCAAAATTAACAAATGCCCATAAGATACATTATTACAAAAACCTGTTTGTTGTCATTAACTCATTTTTTCTCGTTCTGGGGTGAAACACTTTAATTTTATTTATTTTCTTTTCAGTGATAAGCATTTTAGAATAGTGGGTAATAACATGGACTGTGGTCCTAGTCTGTCTGTGTTCAAATCTTGACTGACACTTTCTCGCTAGGTGACCTTGGGTAAGTTGCTTACCCTTTCTGTCTTGGTTTCTTTGTAAATGAGTAATATTAGAGAATGAATTCTAGAATTGCTGTGAGGATTAAATAATTTAATTTTAAATAATTTATAATAGTACTCGGCCTATAGCAAGTGCTATGTAAATAATAGCTGTATTTTTCAATAAAATATTTTGGTGTTACTTTGAGATATTCATCTACATTTAATGTTGAAACCTCTACTTCATACATTTTTGGCAGACCTCTCAGTATTAAAAATATTTACAAAAATGATAAATTAATTTGCTAAAATATTGATGTTGATGGCTTTAAATATTAGTATCAATTTCTGAATTGATATAAATGTTAGATTTCTTTGGAATTAGAAAATATATTGCTCCCTGAAGTCAGTGTATATATACATACATGAATATTTTTATTTATATAGTTTATATTACCTAAAAATATATTTTGTATTTATATTTAAATACATTTGTAAGTGAAATATGTATTTTATAAATGGATTTACTTCATTTACAATGACAAATCTTCTAGATATATTTGGACTGAGAATTCCCAAAGTCAATTAATCTTTCTTTCATTGTATGTACAAAATTTTTTAGATCATTGTTCTTCTAGACCCCTTTAGCTCAGTCTATTTAACCCTGTCTTTTTCTCTGCATTTTGTGTCTGTGATTAAAAAAAAATTCATTCAGTTATCAACAGAACTTTATGTCATAAATTATGAGTAAAAAACTCAACTAAAATATTGTTTTATTCCCTAGAAAAACTTATGACCTCTTTGTTTCCCTAAAGATTTACTCTACCTTTTCCAATATATATTAATTATGTATTATTAGTATATATTTTATAATTAATACATCATATTAATATATAATAAATGTTATATTAATATATTATCTATTTATCTATCTATGTATAGTCCCCTTTCACATGTAAACTTTCCTGTATTTACAAACATTCCTTGTTTTCAAATGCATATTTGAACTTTGTTTTCTATTACCTTTCCCATTTTTTTAAAAATGTATACTTGAAGCCCTCTTCAAATACACATTATCTGTGATATTTTGTTATAGCAGCCTGAATGGATTAAGACAGAAAATTATTTTAGAGACCATTTTAATGAACCCAAGCTAGTCTGTTGGATGCTGTGGGACAGGTGACCACATCAACCTCATTGGTCCAGCTGACACAGGCAACCTACAGGCATGTGAGTGAGGCTGTCATAGACCATCTAGCCTCAGTCACTTCATCAGCTGACAGTAACTGTATGAGCACGTCTCAAAGAGATTAGCTAAATCAACCCAAGGAAGAATCTCAAGCTAAACAAAAAAATAGTTGTTTTAAATCACTGGAGGTGGCTTTTTATTATGCAAAAAAAGCTAACTGATATACGGCTATTGTCTGCAGATCGTTATGTTTTCAATTGATAAAAGCTGTATCAGAAGTTGCTGATGTAATGGATAAGTTCCAAGCAAATTCTTCTAAAAAGGGATATTCTGAAATTTTTGTGTCTGATATTAAAATGAGTATATATTTCAGTCCCAGTGTTTCAAAGTTATTGTCTTATTCTTGCAAATATAGTACCTTTCTTTGATAAAGTATTTGCAGCTCAAGATTTGACATGTTACTTCTTATTTACATTTATTTTAATTTTAAAATTAAATTAGATGATATACATTTCTACATCTCAAATGTATAACACTGCAGAACAAAATATAAATTTACCCAATTAAAAATGGATACTCTACTTTCATTCTTTATACATGTTTAAGAAAACTTGAATATAAGTGGACTTACTTTATAACTTTATAAGAATAGGCATTTGGTTAAAATAAAACTTCATGCTTCGTAAAATGATAAGTAAATCACAGTCAGTAGTAGTACATAAACATCGTCAGCTATAACTTCTCTAAATAGTTAATTCATTTTTGAAGAGATGGTGATTCTCTAGCAAATTTGTGTCTTTGTTTTTGTTTTGTTGTTGTTGTTGTTGTTTCATGGCCCATGATTTCATTACTTGCCTGTGGTGAATGGAAAATGTTAACAGATATTTGGTGCAAGTTACAAATTTGCCTTGAACTTGAGACATGGAAATTCAGAAATCAAACTTTCATCGAACATTAACATTTGTATCAAGAGTATATGAATTACTCTGTATATGCTCTATGGCAGGACTGCCCAACCTCTATTTCCCACACTTATTTCCCATTTAGCTAAGCTATAATTTGTCATGTTTCTTACTGACCTCACTGATTGGTTGCCCTAACTCTCAGTCTCTGTGGGAGAGTAGGAGCCTAACTTCCAATAAGAGACAGTTAGCAAACACAGATGCCACCTGTTCCCTAATTCCCTCCAATACTTTTCCACTAATTTTGCCAGTGCTTAGAAATGTTCCTGCCTTTTGTTTCAGTGGAGTTGAGTTCAGCCTCTCTCCCCTACTGCAATAGTCTTGAATAAAGTCTTCCTTCCTTGTTTAAGTCTGTCTGCTGCAATTATTCTTGACAGTATGTAAGCAATTTTGTAACTCCCCACCTTAAAAAGGAAGTCTTAGGTATCCTGCCACTGGCAACTTCTGGGAAAAGAGTGATAAGTTATTGCTGGTCAGGATGAGATTCAACCACTAGTTAGCTGTGTCCATTCATTGTACATGCACCTCACATATCACTAAAGGAGACTTTGGCAGGAATTGGAATACAAGTGAAGTTCTACCAACACCTCCTTGCAACCACTAATAAAACTGCTTTATTAAAAGATGAAAAGTTCAGGATAAATGCTGAGGGGAAAGGTGTGAACTAGACGTGACCCAGGCAAACTTCCTAGGGTGAGAAAGAAATCTTGGGAATGAGGCATTGTCTTTTACTTCCCAATTCTTGCAGAGAGTGAGCAGCTGGCATAGAGCTCAATCATCCAGCACAAACTAGAAAAGGCCATTAGACATCAACCACCATATTGTATTAAGTCAGCTTTCAAAGAGTTCTTCAAATTTTAGTGTTTTTTCTATGTTGGAGTGGAGGGTGATTGATGAGTGGACACCAATGAGGCTACCTTTGCAATTTACTGTTTCCCCAAACCTCATAACAGACATACACTTATTTTTTTTTCTCTTGAAGATTTATCTATATTTCCATGCTGGAAAAGAGAAGAAAGGAGAGAAGACAGGAACCATTTTTTTAGTTCTTTCTCGCCATGGAATATATTACTGACAGGTCAAAAGCATAAAAATACAAAATGAAAAAAATGAAAGTGAGTGAAAAGGCTTTATAAAATACTTTTGTATGGTATATGTCTTCAAAAATACTTTGTAGCATCTTCATAAAGCGCATAATTCTTACTTCATAGACCAAAGAAAGGAAGTCTGAGTGTTTCTACTCACTCTCATTCTTTCCAATCTGTTTCCATTCAGTCATGAATCATTGTTAGGTATTTGAAGTTATTTATTTCTTTTTTCTTTATTGAAATAGAGTTGATTTACAATGTTTCAGGTATACAGCAAAGTGATTCAGTTATACATGTGAATATATATGCATGTATATATATTCTTTTTCAGATTCTTTTCCATTATAGGTTATTACAATATATTGAATATAATTCCCTGTGCTATACAGTAGGTCCTTGTTGTTTATCTACCTTATATGTAGTAGTGTGTATCTGTTAATCCCAAATTCCTAATTTATCCCTCCTTCCCTTTCCCCTTTTGTAACCATAAGTTTGTTTTCTATGTCTGTGAGTCTATTTCTCTTTTGAAAATAAGTTCATTTCTATAATTTTTTTAGATTCCACATATAAGTGATATCATATGACATTTGTCTTTCTCTGTCAGACTTACTTCACTTAGTATGATAATCTCTAGGTCTATCTGTGTTACTACAAATGACATTATTTTTTCATTCTTTTTTATGGCTGAGTAATATCCCATTGTATATACATACCACATCTTTATCCGTCCATCCGTCGAAGGACTTTTAGGTTGTTAAAGCTCTTTTTTTAAGTTACTTTATGTCAAGTTCCCCCTTAATTACTAATAAAATCATAAAAAGGAATCCTATTTTATGTAATTAGCAGAAGTTTTGGAGCTGTAATATTACTTCCTAGGTATTTGTGAGTATATTGCATGTGAAACTGCAGGGATTGGTTCAGTGGCATTTTGTAGGCAATATCTCTTATCTTGTTCTTGGAATACAGTTACAGAGTTTTCTGGTCTATTCCAACTGGACAAAGCAGTAGTTTCTGAAATTATCAGTGAGCTTGGAGCTTGAGTCAGTTTTGCCTGTGTGTGTGTGTATTGGGGTGGGGGTGGGAGTGGGAGTTAAAAGTATATAGTAAATTGCTTGTTTTTTTTTTTTTTTTCTTTAAACTCTGAGGTCAGTCAACCTACTACTAGATTCAAATCCTGCATCAGCCACTTATTAGCTTTTGCCATTGAACAAGTTAAAAAGTTATTTAACAACAAGAACTTTCATTCAATGTTAGTGGGAATGCAAAATGGTAAGGCTACTTTGGAAGATGGTTTGGCAGTTTCTGACAAAGCTAAGTATACTCTTACCATATTATCCAGCAATCAAGCTCCTTGGTATTTACCTACTCAAATGAATTGAAAACTTATGTCTACATAAAAACCTAAACATGGGTATTTATAGCAGCTTTATTCATAATTGTCAACACTTGGAAGCAAACAAGATGTCCTTCAGTAGGTGGGTGGACAGATACTCTGTAGTACATTCAGACAACAGAATTTTATGCAGTGATGGAAAGAAATGAGCTATCAAGCCATGAAAAGACTTGGAGGAGACTTAAATGAATTTTACTAACTGAAAGAACCAGTCTGAAAAGGCCACATACTGTATGATTCCAATTATAAGACATTCTAAAAAGGCAAAGCTATGGAGGAGGCAAAAAGATGAATGTTTGAAAGGGACTAGAGGAGAGGGAGGGATGGATAGGCAGAACGGAGGATTTTTAGTGTAGTGAAACTATTCTATATGATACTTCAGTGGTGTGTACGTGTCAAATACATCTGACATGATGATAATGATACATGACATGATACATGTGTCATGTATCATGACATAATGATACATCTGTCAAAACCCTTACAATGTACAACACCAAAGGTGAACCCAAATGTAAACTATGGGCACTGGGTGATGATGTGCCAATGTAAGTTTATTTATTTTGTACAAAATATACCACTCGGATGGAAAATGCTGATAGTTAGGGAGGTTGTGTTGAGGGTCGACTGTGGGTATATAGGAACTGTCTATATTCCCTGCCAAATTTTTCTGTGAACTTAAAATTGCCCTAAAAAATTTATTAATGTTTTAAAAGTTACTTAACTTTTCATTAAATGTGAAATGTGGGTAATAATCATATTTATTTCATAAAGTAAGACTAAATAAGTTAGTAGGCATCATTTGCTAAGAACAGTACTTGTCATATAAGGAGTACCCATATGTTAGCTGTTATTAGCAGTAGTGTATCATTAAGATTTACCTTTACTAAGTTTTTTTTTCATTTCTATGATCTTAATGGTTAGAAACATACACAATTAGTCTATGAGGCTGATTGAACAGAGATCCTTATGGCCTCTTTACATCAGGAAACAAGGGACAGTAAATAAATTCTATAGGATCATAGGGTCAGAACTGTCTCCTAGAACAAAAATCCATTTTTCTGTACAGACTTTGTCTAAGGACACCTTTACACTTTCAAAATTACAAATAATCATATGATATCACTTATATGTGGAATCTAAAAAAGTTTACAAATGAACTTATCTACAAAACAGAAGTAGAGTTACAGATGTAGAAAACAAACTTATGGTTACCAGGGGGTAAAGGGGAGGGAGGGATAAACTGGGAGATTGGGGTTGACATATACACACTGCTATAGTATATAAAATAGAAGACTAATAAGGACTTACTGTATAGTACAGGGAACTCTACTCAATACTCTGTAATGGCCTATATGGGAAAAGAATCTAAAAAGACTGGACATATGTATATGTATAACTGATTCACTTTGCTGTACACCTGAAACTAACACAACATTGCAAATCAACTATACTCCAATAAAATTTTTTTTTAAATTACAAGCAACTCTCACTTTGAACAGTACAGTGTGCATAGAAACTCATGAATATCAGAACCGTACAAGCTAGAAATGCCCGTGTTGAGGAACCCAAAGAGCTTTTGTTTATATAACTTATATCTCTGGATGTTTGCTGTATTGGATGTTTGAATGGAGAAAATTTTAAAACCCAAGACATGTAAGCTCACAATCCATTAGCCTTCAAATGGATGACATCATCATGCCATGAGTCTCAAGAAAAATACATTGCATGTTCCTGAGAGATTGAGAATGGAAAAGGCAAATAATATCTTAGTATTATTATGAAAATACATAAACTTGACCTCTTAGATGCAAACGCAAGGGTCTTGGAACAACAGGGGTCCCCAGACCACACTTTGAGAACATCTGCAGCGCACCATGTGCCATGAGGTCACTTCATGCGTGGTTGCCCCAGTCCTACTCTGTTGCCTCACAGTCTCCCTGTTCTTTAGCAGTCCCTTTCCCACTTTCTCCCAGTCATCTCTCAGCTTGATCATCAATCTCACACTAGACAGCTTCTGCATCTCTGTCTCCTCCAGGTCCTTTGATACGTTTCCTGCAGGCCTATCCTCCCTT
Source organism: Balaenoptera ricei (assembly GCF_028023285.1). NCBI lineage: Eukaryota > Metazoa > Chordata > Mammalia > Artiodactyla > Balaenopteridae > Balaenoptera > Balaenoptera ricei. The sequence goes on from NC_082642.1 coordinate 138,978,695, forward strand.
GGATTTAAATGGGAGAGACCAGGCCATAGAATTTAAGAGTTTTCAGCCCACACCAAACTCCCAGTTCAATTGACTTACAGCAAAGCCTGAGATGAGGAGCCACTCGGGTCTCAGCTAAAGTCAGAGTCAGAGAACCCTGAGCTGTGAGCAGGCTTCAGAAGCCACAGAGGTGGCTCAGGCCAAGCTGGAGGATGAGGTTGGCTGCTTTCATGTGACCAAGTGAGAGCAGGCCACTGAGCAGGGTGCAGAGATGAGCAGGGCAGGGCAGTGTATGAGCCAGCTGAGACCCATCCAGAGGCTTCATGAATAATCAACAATGTGGAGAAACACGGGTTGGCTACTTAATGTAGTTTATACAATGTAATTTCCTTTGTTTTTAGAACATCATGAATGTCGATAAAATGCCCTTTCATTTCACATTTAAGCTATAAAATGTCACCACCATTTCCAGTTTATTAGATGATGTGTTTCTTTAAAACTTTTGGTTTCACAAATACCATGCACTGTGGTTGCATAAGGTCAGAATTATTTTCTGCCTGTTTATATGCAGTTTGACAAACTAAATCAATTTTTGGTCTTTAGGAGAATAGAGCCACAGCCTAATAGGTTAGACTTTCTGTACATAACATTTCTTCAGAACAGATCTTTATACTGAGGGATGTGATATGTATTAAACATCTCCCCATCATACGCTTTCACACACAAGTTGGCATAACATATACTGATTAATTACTAGACAGCCTTCCCTATAATTCTGCATTACCCACAAATGTTTATTGAACTCTAATTATGCACAGATCACTGGACTGGTTGTTAGGTATAAAAAATAACTATAAAATATAGCCTACTGTTCTAGATGAGAAAACACATATGCATTCATAAACATACGTGGGTGGATACAGAGTAGTTATAGTGATATAAGGTAAATGCTAAATGTCAGATGCTATAGACCAGAAATACAGGAGGCTAGAGGAGGGACCTATGGTTGAAATCTGTTTTTTTCAGCTCAATTTTCCTTTGGGAATGTACCTCTTTCTACATCAGACCCAGTGATTAAATAAGAGCACAAAGAGGCCCCAAGTCCAGCGGTGTGTACGTGGCTCCTGCCTGGTTAAGTACCATATCTTTCTCCTTGGCCACACTACCTCAAGCAGCACCAATGAAAATCTGTGTCCTGATTTACTGGAACAATGTAGATGGAACTATTTTTGTGTGGGTTATAGGCTGGTAGGAGGAAATTAGGGAGCTCTTTGTGCCCATTGTTGCCACTCAGTTAAGAAAAGCCTTCTGAGAATAAAGTTAAGACTAAAGAAAGCAGGGTTGAAATGTTGAGAGAGGTATTCCTGCATCCAGCTATGCCTAGAGTCTCTTTCACTACTGGACTTCTCCAGGGATGTCCGCTGATAAATCCCTTTTATCCTTAAAGCGGTTTGAATTGGATGTATGACACAAGCCACTCAAAGAGCACTGATGCACACAGGAGGAATAGTCACTTGAGGACTGAAACAGTCCAAGAGGGTTTCTTGGAATGATTTGAACAGAGTCCCAAGTGCTGTTTAAGATGCAGTTGAGAGAAAAAGATTAAAAAGGACATTCAAGATGGCAAATGCAAAGGCAAAAATCCATGGTGGGAAGTTTTAAGTCCAAGTTGGTGTATACAGGCCTCATATAGGAAAAATAGATGTAGTTTTACAAAAGGGAAAGGACTTGATTTAGCAGAGGTAGCAGTTGGTAAATGGCTTTAGGGGCACTCACAGTCAAACAATGGAATACAGAACTGAAATTAATGAAAGAAGCCTAAAATGGAGGATATATATATATATACATATTATATATATGAAGACGGGGTTTTTGTCCTGACACTGGACCTATAAAATTGTACCAGTGATATCATTAACCACTTATAGGCAACTGCCCAAATCCCCTTCCTGACATTATTGTTTTTGTTTCATATTTATTTTAGCAAAGTAACACATTCAAGTGCATTAAAAAAAAAAATTAAATGTTAATAGGCTTATAGTAAAAATGGTTTTTTTTCTATATGTTCTGCTTTTGCTTCTCTCCACCCCAGGCTTCTAGTAGTAGTAAAAAATACTTTCAAATATTTCAACTCTTTTATCAGATATTAGGTCCACATTTCTGAATAATATGTTTCTGGTGTCTCATCTTAAATTATTAGTTTCAGATAACTGTTGTCCTCCTGTCAAGTTATTTGAGGATAGATCCTTACCACTTACTTTCATCCAAAATTCAGATAGAATTTCAAGTTTGTATCGAATTATGAGCGAGTATATCCTTGGACTATGTAAATTGTTAGACTATGTCAATGTTATTCTCCAATGAGTCACATAGGCCTATAATTATGATTCATTTTTTCTAATCATATAGGTTTCACTTATCTGTTCCATCGAATCTGTCAAACACTTTTTAGGAATATTATTTTCCAAATGCTCAATATATCAGATAACTTTTCAAGTTCAATTTTCTTTCTTGATCCTTCTAGAGCCCTCCATCTTTTCTTTTCAATCTCAACTTCAAGCTCCCTGTCTTCCATCCTGTTTTCAAGCTACCTGATGCCCACAAGTGTTGAATCTTTTTGGGCTTTGATGGGATCAGTTCACTCTTAAGTTGTCCCTTCCCTTTCTTTAAGTCAGCTGATGTCCAAAAAACATGTTGAAATCCCATTAGGATTTGTACATATTGACTTTCACTTTTTGAAAACTTCTTTTCTGTATTTCAGTACTGAATAGGAGAGGAGATCACCACATGTGGTCAAACTACCTTGATTAACTGGAAATTCCCCCCTCCACTTTCATCTCCTTTGTTCCTGCCACTGTATCTCTGAATTTTATATTCCATATTCCCTTTGGAATATGAAAAGATATTTTTTTCAAAGAATCTTTGCAGCATTTTTAAAAAAGGTTCTTTTTTCTTTCACAGTCATTTCTTAGTATTTAGTGTTATCCCCAAATGGACTCATTTTTGCCCCTTAAATTCACCACTTACAATCCCCAGAGTCCTGCATTTCCTAAATTTTTATTAAGGCTTATAAATAACTCAGAAATGATTTTCAAGTCCCCAAGATTCTACTAACAGATTTTAGTAATGTCCCTGACTTGCTTTATAGTCACATATAAGGGTATATCAATCACTTTGAAAACTGATTATAGAATGATGCCTATACTTTAAGAATCTCTTTAAAATCAGTGGCCTACAATATACACAGGTATCTTAATAAGTTAATTGGCACTTGCTCTTAGGAAACATTCACACCAGAGGACTGCAGCACATTATGACTTTAGCTGTTGCTAGTTTGAAATAGGAAAACTTGAGCAATAATGGCTTCAAAAGCATTTTTGCAGTCTCCCTGATGGTCTCTACCAAACAGATTTACTATCAGTCAGGTAGAGATGGCAGCCCCAATTCAATAAAATAATAATTGATTTCACCTACAGACCTGCTATGGGCCAGAAATGCAAGTTTTAGGTCAATCTTTCCATAATCCTTCCATTTGCTGCCCCCTAATAAAAGCAAAAACAAAAACAAAAGAAAGAAACAACAACAACAAAACCCTCATATCTAATTTAAATAGGAGAAAAGTTTATAGATGTGTAGCTTAGTTTTAGTTGCTAATGGTTTTTAGTCTTTATTAGTGATATAGCTCACAGTAATTTCCTCTTAACATGTATGTTTTTCACTTTCTAAAATTTTGAAGTCATTCAAGTGCTTTTGACAATTACATGAATTCTAGCTGGCCAAGTTCATTGTGTAACTGAGCAGGACCCCATGGGGCCTTCCCAGAACAGACCACCCCCTCGCACCCTGCCATGTCCTCCACTTGCCTCTTGTTTGTAGAAAAGCTTTACTCTCCCAGGCCTCCCCTGAGTCACAAATGATTGGAAGAATGTGAACAGGTAGTAACAAAAGATAGCATTTGGGCCAGGAGAACTGGTAAAAATTTAAACAATAGATCAGCCATATAGTAGAATCACAGACTCTTTTATCCTTTCTGAAGAACATAGATAACAGGCATGTGTCTGAAATACATTCCAGAGTTGCTTTACAGATACTAAAACCCCTACCAGATGGGAGAAGCAACTGAATGCTGACCACATACACATAACCCCCAGACCAGCTGGAGCCTGAGGATTGGTGACGTGAACCCCTATGACATCACCCTGTTACCTCACCATCAACCAGGCAGAGAGTCGTGCTCAAGCTGATCACACACCCTGTGACTTTCTCCTTCACCTTGCCTTTAAAAACCCTTCCCTGAAATCTATCTAGGACTCTGGGTCTTTTGAGTACTAGCTGCCTATTCTCCTTGCTTGGCCTTGCGATAAACACTGCACTTTCCTTCACCACAACCTCATGTCAGTAGGTTGGCTTTACTGCTGAGTGGGTGACCAGACCCAAGTTTGGTGACATTTAGAGCTCTATTATCAGGGACTGGCAGCATAGAGGGAGAGATACAGTCAGTCCTCATTATCCATAAATTTTGTATTTGCAAATTTGCCTGTTTGCTAAAATTCATATGTAACCTCCAAATCCATATTCCCAGCACTTTCAGAGTCATTCACAGACATGCCCAGGGCAGTAAAAAAAAATCTGAGTTGTCCAGCATGCACCTTCCCAGCTGATGTGGAACAAGGACACATGCTGGCTTCTCATGCTGTGAACAAGTGTCCTTTTTGAGGTCTAGTTAGTGCCACATTTTCTGAATCTTTTGTTTTTTGTGTTATTGGGTTCTCTGTTTCTAATCAGCCCCAAGCATAGTGTTAAAGTGCTGTCTAATTTTCCTAAGTGCAAGAAAACTGTGATGTGCCTTCTTGAGAAAATACATGTGTTAGATAGACTTTATTCAGGCATGAGATATACGGCTGTTGGCCCTGAGTCCAATGTTAATGAATACATAAAATATATTCATTATATATATATAATATATATATTATGCATATATATTAAATAATATATTAAATATATATTATATATAATATATATCATGAATATATTGAATATTATTATTAATATATATTATTAATAATATGACTATATAAATATTATTATTAATATAAATATATTAATATTAATATATTATTGAATATGTATTAAAGTGTCTTTAAACAGAAACATGCATAAAATAAGGTTGTGTACAAGGTTGATGAAAATGTTGTGACCAGAATGTCACAGCAACCGAACTCTGTATTTTCCCTAGGAACAAGGTGCAGTATTTGCCAAACTGGTGTTCATAGTAATTTCATAAAACATAACTGCCACGGATAAAGAGAATAGTCTGTATTTACATATTACCCCATGGATGCTTACTCTAATTTGAAAATCTTGGGGTAAAAGCTATTGTATAGATTTACCATTTCAAGTAAGGATGGACAAATAGGTTGCCTTCATCTAATATTTTTTATTATCCTAAGATTCAAAATAACTGATTTAATTGTTCTATTTTCTTTTATATTTGTTCACATTTATGGACCATAAAGAAACAAGGAATGACTCAAGGTTTTTTGTTAAAGTAAAGCTGTATTTTATTCTTATTCATGGCATTAATGTATATATAATCTTAAAATCATCTTTATTAATTAGCTTTAAAACTCTCTCTTGTTTCCATGGTTCTTGTAAATATAGCAATATTTAAACTCTTAAACCCCAAATACCATGTTGTTTATCTACTTCAATGAAAGATTCTGAGTTACCTGCCTGGTAAAACCAATTGAACCCTTGTAATATTTCTGTCTTTTTCTTGAAAGATTCAAAAATCTTAGTTTTAAGTGTATAGAATACCATATTGAATGCAAAATACATTATTAATTGACTCTAATCCTTCACATCTTCATAATCCATCTACAACATCCAAATGATCATTTCAGTTAAAAGGTTATAACTTAAAGTTTCACATTATTTTGCCAACCTCTGATTTTTTCTAAGAATTACAGCTGCAGCAAAAAGAACTACAGGCTAATATATAGATAATAAGCCAGTGATTCAGATAACCATCTGGAATTTTTTTATATTTAACTTTAAATATTTATGTACCTCAACATATTCAAGTCAGTCTCTTTTTATAAAAAAAAAAAAAACCAAAAAACAACTTTACAGACAAATATTGATTAAATGACTCTTGCAAACTACCCAGGCCTTGGAAAGCTAACCTCTCAGGTCCATTGTCAATAATTAAGATAAGACTGATCATATCTTGCCTCCCATTTCTATTTTGGTTGCAAAACTTACTCTTCTCCCCTTAAATAAAAATATTCCTAGTTGTTGAAGCAGAAAAATTACTTACTTCCACCTCAGTGGAACTTCTTTTTTAGAGGTTGAAACACCTGCTATGCATACATTATATAGAGAACATACCAATCATTTAGAATGAAAGTTTGAATATAAATGTCAGACATTACTGAAACCTGTTCATAATGTGCTTATGTATCACTTTCATTGTTTTACTATTTAATTGCTGGGAAAGCAGGTAGGTGTGTATGTGTGTGTGTGTGTGTGTGTGTGTGTGTGTGTGTGATTAATGACCAAGGATAAAAACTGGTGGTTAACATAAATAACTGAATTTATTTAAATTACCTCAGTTATTTACCTGTGTTAACACTACAGATCTTCCTCAAGATCTGTAAGTCCCGATAAAACCATCCTAAATTAAAATTATCAGTTAGTTGAAAATGCACTTAATACACCTAACCTACTCCACATCATAGCTTAGCCTAGCCTACCTTAAACATGCTCAGAACACTTACATTAGCCTACAGTTGGGCAACACCATCTAACACAAAGCCTATTTTGTAATAAAGTGTTGAGTATCTCATGTAATTTATTGAATACTGGACTGAAAGTGAAAAACAGAATGGTTGCCTGGGTACGGAATGGTGGTTGTAAGTGTATTGGTTGTGCACTCTCGTGATCACGGGGCTGAGTGTGAGCTGTGGCCCCTGCAGCTGTCCAGCATCCTAATCTGGGAAAAGATCAAAATCCAAAATTTGAAGTATAGTGTCTACTGAATGCATATTGCTTTTGCACCATTGTAAAATTAAAAAAAAAAAAAAGTAAATTGAATTATAGTTAAGTTTGGAGCAGTCCTCGTTTGACAACAATTCTACAAAAATGAAGCAGAAATGTTTCCAATCTTTGTGTTTCTGCTGAATTTGCTTTGGGGTATCTGCATTTTCACACCAATACTCTTTAAATTGCCTTTTCTTCTTACAACAGGAGGCTGAGAGTGCTCTACCTACTTTAAGGATATGCAGATGTATTCCATAAACTTCAACTAAAATAAAGTGGACTGGAAAGAAAGTATAGAGAAAGTGAAATTTGACACACTGCCAAAAGCTTGTTAATTACGTATTTTATTTCAGTTGTGATCATGAGGTCTCCAGCAGCTTATTCGTCCTAACCAGATCTTTACAATTGATATTCATATATGCCCTGGTCTTTCTCATCCTCTTTATCTTTTCATTTTTTAAAAGTCAAACACACTTGAGTGTGTGTGTGTGTGTATATATATATATATATATATATATATATATATATATATGTGTGTATATATATATACACACATATATATACATATAGCACCATTGTTAGCAATCATTGGAGATAGGATCCCATTTTGATCCTTGCTGAAATCCTTGAAACATGTTTTTCCCTTGGCTTTTATGACAACACTTTTCTTCTGGTTTCCCTGCCACTTCTCCACCTTCCCTTATCCAGTCTCATTCATCTCTATGTGGACATCAACTATTTATGTTCTTATTAAAGCTTGGCTTAATTTAGTAATTAAGTACTATTTCAAAGCAATTTTCCCATATTGACTGTCTCCTTCTCTTCCTCTACACCTGACTTCCAGCACTGACTTCTCTTTGAATATCCATACTCACATGTTCAAATGCCCATGTTTTTTTCCAAAGACATCTTGAATTAAGCTCTCACAAAATGACCTAAGAAGCCTCATTTACAGGTTTTCATAGCCCAGATTTTAGGCAAATTGGAAACAATTTCTGAACAGATCGTTATCTAGAAATAATTCTCTTTAACAAACTATGAACTGTTAAACCTAACCAAAATTTATCAATTGCTCTTTTTTTTTTTTGTCTGATGATAGCTGAAGTTACAAATGGTAAGTCAGAAACTGCGAGTTGATTTCTAGATTCAAAAATTGCCAAGTCATCTTTAGTAAGTTATTTGGCTCAAATTAGCACTCTGAACATACACATTTGTAAAAAAAATTTTTTTGAATATCTCATATTAATAAAACAAAGTGAGGACAAACTGCAGTTCTATGACAAGGTAATTGTTAAGCTAAAGACTGAAAATCACAAACATTTTGTAATCTTTCTTTTTATATTGTTACTGTCTTGTTAGTTCTGGCTGGTTGTTATAACATAGCACTGTAGACTGAGTGGATTTATAAATAACAGACATTTACTTCCTATAGTTCTGGAGGCTGGAAGTCCAAGAACAGGGTGCCAGCATGGTCAAGTTCTGGTGAGAGCCCTCCTTCTTGCAGGGTGCAGACTATTACCTTCCAGTTGTATCCTCAAATGATGGAAAGAGGGTGAGAGAGAGCTCTCTGGAGTCCCTTTTATAAGGGTATTAATCCCATTTGTACCTAGTTACCTCTGCCAGACCCTGACTCCTAATACAATCACGGTGGAGGTCAGGATTTCAACAGATGAATTTTGAGAGGACATATCAGTCTTTTGCAGTTACAATTCATAATATTCCAAACTTGTCTATGTGAACTCTATTCAAATTTTCATCATTCATCGACAGGGTAAGTGATAAAATTAAGCAACTGAAGTTACATATCACATTGTATTGGCATTTGTCTTCAGAAAACAATTTTCTGAAAAATAAGATCTTTGCAATGTAATAAATATTTCACAGGAATTTAATAAAATTTCTAAATTCCAATAATTATTTTAAATATTCTTCTTAAGAGAAATTTAAGTGAAAAAGAGAAAAGATTTTTTTTTAAATTCAACATGTATAGTTTCACTGGTTTTTTTTAACCCTACATCTTTTTCCTATATTGTTTCTACTTGCTAGAGATATATGTAATCTGCAGTCATCATAAAAGAACATATTTATGTTATTTATATTTAGAAAATAAGTATTTTCCAATATACCAAGGTACAAAATAATTGAGCATAACTTTCAACTAGACCATAGTTTTCCTTAAACCTATAGGAAAATTATTGTAGCATAATGAAAGGGTTGCCAACTCTGCCTTTTAATTATATGATCATTCTATTATTTATTATTAGTAAGTAGAAGAAAATCAGTTCAATTAAGAAGGGTAGATATATTTCTATTTCCCTGTCTGAGAAATTGAGAAATTACAAGACATAAAAGACTAAAGGATAAGAGCATAATTCATGGTGACAGAGTCAGTCCTTTGATTTGAATGTCAGCTCCTCCACTTGATCATGGAAAAATCCCTTCCCCATTCTAAATGTTAGTTTCTCGATCTCTAAACCAGAAATGAGTATAATGCTGTCACTGGACTATTGAGAGCTTAAATGTGATAATCCATTAAAAATACCTGGTACTCATTAATTTTTTTAAAAGGTAACATAAAAATGAATAAAATTTTTGACTTCTTTAAATACTTGCTGAAAGATAGAGTGTAAATAAGGATATTGAGCCAATGAAAATCTGCTTCATAAAGGTGAGATGGGCATTTCCAGTGTTGGATCCCTTCCTAGCCCTTAAATTTCCATAGGCATGCTTAAGCCACCCCTAATCAATATTTAATCTAACTATAATTTACATAAGAATTTATATAAATGATATACACCATATACACTTCTAGATGGACAGCTATATTATTTGTCATAAGTTTTAATATTTACGAAGAGTTTAATTTTCAGCATAAAGTAGATATTGGCCTTTTAAGATAAAGCTGTTACATCACTCCCTAAACATTTTCAATGGGATCAAAATACTATAATGATTTGACATCCATTAGTATCCATTAATAAATACATATAAACATTGTTTATATTTGAGTCAGAAATTTTATGTTTTTCTTTTTTCTCCTCAAACCAACTCCATTCAACTCCTTACATTTAACTTTTTTCATAATGTGATATATTTTATAATAATATTTTTATTGATTTAATTTATTTTGTGGCCATAAGTCTCTCTAAACGTTGAAAAATTCTTTCAGGAGTAAGATATTATTATAGTTATTATTAGTACCTACAAATTATTATAGTAAATATTAGTACCTAATTGAATATTAGTACCTAATTGATAATATAAATTTAGTACATATTTTCATAAACAACTTCAAGTGATTTTTACAGAAAACAAATCTCTTTATGAAACATACTAAAATGTACAAAATTTACTATATTGAATCTAATATCTATAAATAATTTATTGTTATAATGAGACAAAGTTTATCATAAATTCTATTCTTATTACTTTTTAGTTCATCTTTATACATATAGGTATTGAAATACCTTGCTCACACAAGTAAGTAGATGGGAATAAGAATGTTATTCTAGCAATGTCATTGAATTATTTGAACTCTTGTTAGGATGTATACAAAAGTCTTGTTCTAATCCTTCAACAAGTATCCTTTTTAAATGACCTATCACCTTGCAAACTCATGTAAGTAGTCCAATTTTGCTGAAAACAGATAATTGAAAACCACTAGTCTTTCAAATTTATTTTCACCTTGTCATCAGAATTTTTTATTTTCTCGAAACCAATAACATATTTTGATTGATCCCTCTAATGACGCCTTGTAGATTTGTGATATTCTGGAACAATCAGCACTGTAAGTTTAGCGCTGGGTGAGAGTTTTTTTTATTTTTACAAGTTGGAGTTTATTATATGTGGTAGAAAATTAGGACCCGAAGCTCCATCAAAGCCTCTCAGGAAAGATTCAATATAAAAGATGTAACTCTTTCCTTTGGAGATTAATTCCCTTAAACTATCGGTACTCATAGACACTTGAATGTCTCCACATAACTCAGTAGCACCCAAAAGCCAGGTGCCAGATGACTGATCTGAGGAACAGGAAGCTAGTAAACAACTTCTCAATGGATCTCTTGGCTGCTTCTTCCAGATTTCCATTCCTAGGCTCCTTTTTAAATAGAAATTCTTGAGATTCACTGGGGAACTTTAAAAAAAAAAAAGAGAAGTCTTTAAATGCAGCTGATAGATAACATGTTTGAAAAAGCTTATCTAAAATTTGCTAGGGCTGTTCTTTATCAAGGCTGGTTATTCTCTTGGGGACACAGTCTCTTTTGTGTACAGAACAGTTTCTTATTTTAATTGCCTACATAATTTAAAACTTGATGAATTGATTTCATTAGCACATTAAATCTGCATAGCACTTACATTGCCCATTTCTCTTAACACAAACTAAAGTAAAAAAATATCCTCTGTTGTTTGAGATTTCATTTGGGTAGATTGGGATCTGACTGATTGCCTGCTCTTCATTACCTCATCACAAGTTGCACTGATTAAGATTAAAGTAGCTACACTTCTTACATTTTCTCAACATCTTATCTAAAGCTTATTATAAACTTTTATTCATTTTAGAAATTGTGCATTATACATACTTGGAGATAGTTTCCAAAAATTCTTTCAGCCTATAATGTATTCACAAGCTCTTGATTTTCACCTTGCCCACCCTAACGCCTTTCACCTAGAGTAATTTTTAAACATCAGCCGTGTTTTTTAGCACCAAGTGATAGTTTCAAAGAGCTGATGAAAGCAAAGGTCCAAGGTCCATTTCTAACATAAAGAGGTACATTCTCTGTCCCATGACCTGTACTGCACTTGTAGGCAGATTAGGTCTCCATTTAAATGGGTATCTTTCAAAAGAGGCAGGTAGTAAGTGAATTATCATTGTCCAAGACCTTCTCTTAAAATTAAAGTTAAGAGAAGCCTTCCTTACTGATTTGGGGGACAAGATTCTGATGCTTTGCATATACATTGTGCTTTAAATATCTAAGGGATTGTGATTTTTATTATTGTTATTGGAAAGAAAAGGAGGAACTTTAGCAATCGCATATTTATTTTAAAATTGTGATCTATTTATCATGAAAAATCCAGGCCATGATATCACATGTTAAAGAAAATACCTACGTCAGTGGCAATCTGAATCATTTCAATTTTCAAGTATATTGTGAACTAATAATTAACAATAAGTAGGATTTATCTAGCATTTATTATACGCTGGGCTCTAGGCTAAGAACTTTACCTAATTTACACTATTTAATCATCACACACTCCATGAGGCATGTGCTTTTTCTTGGCATTTGACAGAGGGGTTTTGGTAGCAGAGGGTAAGAGGTCTGGAGAGCAGTTCCTTCATCACAAATTTAATATTGTGGTAATTCAATAGGATGTTAGTTTTTTGAAGGTTTAAATTAGCCCTGATGAAAATGCATCTTCTTTGAAAAGAAAACTAACAATAGAGACTAATTGATGACCATATCTATTCCTTGAGAACCGCCCTCCCATTCCCCAATGCTCTGTTTATTTGAAGCAATGACAATTGCTTTAGATATTTTTCTTGAAGGTTAGTCAAATGTATCCACTTGGTTGAGGTAGGATCGGGGTGCTTCTCGTATACCCAAAAAGCCATAATCTTACCAAGTTGGCATAAAGTTGGTGGGTCAGTAGAATCATGATGGCTGCAAGTTCGGGACTTTATGTGCATGCGTGAGAAGCTCTACGCACAGGAAAGAGGAGTTTACAAGGCTTTAATACAGGTATTGTGTCTGATAGTGAAAAAGACTACCAGAGACAGACACTGTGGAAATTCACTAATACTAAAAACACAGTCAGAAAAGAACTATGCCAGAACCCCTTTCTCATCAAAAGCATCCATCTCCATTTTAGTTCTTGCACCAGCATGGTCAATCATACATTTTGCTGAGTATCATACCAGGCAATATATAAGCAAATCCTCTGCCCTCTGAAGCATATAATCTACTTACTTTACTAACGAAGACATCTTTTATACACTGCTACTTTATTGTCCTTCAAAGTCTTTAAGACAAAATTTTCTGCACAACAATATTTAATACAAGTAGTGAGATAAGGGTTTCTAGTGAAAAGATAGCCAGTGTGTTGTTTTGTTTGTTTTTCCTTGAACACCTTGCTGTTCACTTGTTATCCTGTTCCAGAGATGGTTAGATCACAAAACATTTACAATTGTTTTACTGTGAGCTTCAGTGCCAAAGATCAAGTCATATTCATATTTAATTTAAGACCAGGCACACAGTAGGGACTGCTGGTGTCCAGGATCAGAGTGTACTTATATGTCCTTCAAAAGCATATACTCAGTAGGACTCTGCAGCTGATTTTTGAATGAATCATTAACTGCCTTATTGGTAAGTGACAATTGTTATTCATCAAATGAGGGTTTAGCAGGAATGAAACATAAATTATACTGAAAACTTACCCTGTTGTTCAGGATGTACGTGAGTTACGTTTTAATTCTACCCTTGACAGTTTAGTTCAAAGGTGCTTAGGTCCATTCTCTACGTCTGAGTCTTTATTCCTGTCCTGCCCCTAGGTTCTTCAGAACCATTTTTTTTTTTTTAATTCCATATGTATGTGTTAGCATGCAGTGTTTGTTTTTCTCTTTCTGAATTACTTCACTCTGTATGACAGACTCTAGGTCCATCCACCTCAACTCGGAGCTTTGTGACCACCTAGAGGGGTGGGATAGGGAGGGTGGGAGGGAGACACAAGAGGAAGGAGATATGGGGATATATGTATATGTATAGCTGATTCACTTTGTTTTAAAGCAGAAACTAACACACCACTGTAAAGCAATTATACTCCAATAAAGATGTTAAAAAAAAAAAGATATATAGGAAGTTATATAAAAGGCTAGTGTTGATGAATCAAGTAATCACAATCGTTTGACTTCAGAACCCATTCTCTTCTGCTGTCAAGGTATTATTGAAAAGGAAAAAAGAAAAGTTCTTTTAATGCAGAACGCTGCATTAACACAGCATGCCATTACATCCCCTGTAATCTTTTTTTTTGCGCACCCATATATCTTTTCTGATCTTTGAATATCCATTGAAGTTAAAAGGTGTTTCATGCATAGATGAGACGGATGCCTCTGTGGAGAAGTTAAAAATTAGGGTGATTATTAATTTTGGCCTAAATACTCACACTATATTTCTAGGAGAAATCTGAGCCAATACCATAGTTCTCATAAGGTTGAAGGTCACCCAGAGCAAGAAATTGATCATATACGTGTTCAATCACTAAACCTACATCTTGACAGAATAATGATTTAAATTTCACATTTCAAAAACGGTATTGCATACCAAGTATAATTCTAAATTTATTTCAGAAACCTTGAGCTCTGTAATTTAATAGCAGTGTTAGCTAGTAATTGGAACTAAAAGGGTTTAACATGCTCTCTTTTAGTTTTACTTTTGCAGGGCAAATTACTTACACCACTTGTCTCCAATTATGCAGGCTGACTTCTAAGGGCAGAGCAGTTTTCAGGAGCTGCCTCTGGGGAAAGAGAATAAACGAAAAGATAAACTTGGTCTGGAAACTCTATCTTGTTGAAACACACAGCTAATACAAAAATTGAAATCTGATTTTAACAACTATTTCATGTTATTAAGGAAAACAAAGATTTTGTGAAATCAACACTTTTATTAAGACCAAAAATCCTTGGGTTTTATACTCTATTGTCATCTTGAACTTGTAGGAATCTGAATATTAAACATGTCTTACATAGCTGTAAAACAGACAGAATCCTTCAGGGTTGTTCTTCTGCCCTTGAAGTCAGAAGCTGATTTTTCAAACAGTGGTGTGAAGAAATTAAACATGACCCAAAGCAGGAGAGAACAATGTCATAAAGATAAACAAAACCCTTTCTGCTGTACCAACTTTGCTTTGAGTGATTCAAAGGAGAAAAGCTACAGAGCAGAACATGGTTGCTATGAAATTACAGATCATTCCAGTAAGAGAGAAATGCTGTGAGTTTATAATTGTATTTGAAAAGACTTAACTTGAACTTTTTAAAATTGATGTGCTTAAATCTTTACATAATTAAGATTAATGATGGTGTGATTTTTTCCCCCCCAAAAATGTAAACATATGTGAATTATTAAACATTTACTAATTGTCTAAGAAGTTTAAGTGTCTATTTAATGATGATGTATTAAAGTATAAGGTTTTTGGTAGTATCACCATATTTATAAAATTACCATTTTTTGTCCAATTGATGTAGCTACTGATATAGCCAGCGCAGCTGGATTGAAAAAGAAATGAGATGAAACAAAGGTGCTGGCACACTCTGATAAATGTTTTTTTGGTCCAGAAGATCATAAAAATAAAAGGAAATTATATGGAATTTGTGAAAAGATAATCCTTTTTCAGACAGTTATGGATAGTTGTAAAAATATCTGCTTTCCACAGTGCATACTTGCCTTCAGTGTCCAATAAAGCTGAAATTAAAATCTTGTTGATAATTTTACTTATCCATTGTTGAAATCCTATAAAATATTTTATATAAAGATAAAGATTCTTCACATAATTTTTAAATAATGTCAACACCTTCCTAAGGAACTTAGGATACATTTAAAGCCAGCACTCTATCTACTTGCTATTTCCTGTGTTTATGTGTCTGGGGAAAGTTCTAGCCTGACTAAAGCTTACTGGATGGTAGCAAAAATGTTAATATAATAAAGTGGGGATTGGAATCCCAAAACATTTATATTCTGGTAGAAACATGTTGGCAGTGAATACGTGGAATGGACAAGAATGGATAATCATGAAAGTAGTGTTCAGGGAGACTAGTGATGGAAATTAGCAGGCTGTATAAGGCAAGTAATGTATGCTCTACTTTCATGCTCAGTTTTCCTTGGTTTACTTTAGGGTATGTCTGTCTACTCCCTTGTTTTGATTGGCAATATGCAAATTACCAAACGCTTTTGTCAGCATGGGATATGGAAAGTGGAAAGCTGAGCCTGCTATGATAATCTCTCTAGGCTTTTATTAGTAGGGAAATTAGGCAAGCATAAATTATGAATGTTGATGGATGTGGCAGCTCACCCTGGGATTAGTGGTAGCCAGAGTTGGAATTTAAGAATCAAAAACTATACACAGTCCACAGGCCAGGAGGAGAGAAGAAGTGAAAAACCAAAACTGACAAAAATGGGAGTTTATTGTACTATTAATCACAGTTGTTCTTTCCATTTAGGTGTATGCTTAAATATTTCACAAAAGAGTATGTGGAGAATCTTCTTTGAAAAAAACAAACTAAAGTATTAAAAAATATTATTCAAGTTTTATGTCTCTGGTTTTAGTTATATGGCCCTGTTTCAAATAAATAAACAAAAAAAGACAAAAGCTAGGAAATTAATGTGTGAGATAGTGAATTTTATTTTACATTTATATGATGCTGAAATAATATATACAAAAACTTGAAGTAGCTGGGAAAATAGAATTGTTTTGGAGGAAATAGTGATGCAAATATGGAATTGGGTGTAAATGGTCAAAAAGCTGGAGGTGAAGACTGGAAAAGTCTGCGTTCTCTCCTGCACTGGGCATGGAAAGAAATGAACAGGAGGCCAAGGACGAACCTTAACTTGGGCCTCACCATGCATTTCCCTTATTCGGTGCAAGTTGCCAAAGCCCACATTCTTTTTCACTTTTCACTAAATTGATCTTAACTGGCCATATAGTCAGGGCTTTTGACATTCTGTGAAGTATTGAATATAAACATAACTAGAACATTGAAAAAATTCACAGAAGAACAAATAGAAAAGTTTTAAGATTGAATTCTCAATGTTTATAATAACTACAGCTTATCAAGCAACTACTATTATTGTGGATATGAAGAGAAGCAGGCCTTGGATTTGATGAATCCAGGAGTCTTCAGTATTTAGCATTCCATATTACACATGTTAACTACAAAAAAACACATTGAAAAAGTCCTCTCCTTAGTGATTCTATCATTCCATTTGGAAGAGTAAGCATATATGATTCTAAAAATATGACACATACACAAAAATACATAACTTACTCTCACGGCTCAGTAAGAATTATAGGAGTTCAGAGGACAGATATTTGCATATTGAAATCATTGAGGGAGGCTCTACAGAGAAAAGAGAATTAAATGGGCCTTAAAAAGTAGGGTTTTTAAAAGGGCTTATGATCAAGGTGAGCAAAGAAAGCATCAAAACAAAGTTTCAGAGTTCAGGATAAACTTGTCAAATACTTGTCTTGTCCATACATCTGATCTCTCCTCTCCCTCTTTTTTATTTTATTTTTTGACAGGAGGCTCGGCCGGTCCCGCTCAGGGGAGGGGGCTGCAGTGGGTGGGTTAACAGCACCCAAGGCTGTTGCAGGCTTGGCCAAAGGAGCAGGGACCCAGCTGATGGCTTGGTGGGTGTGAAGCACCATTTCCTTCTCATGCAGTTTTAGCATTTCAGCTTAACATCCGTCCAGGTTTGCAGAATCACTGCTTTGGTTGTTTCCAAGTGTGTAAACAATCTCTAGTGTTTCTAAAGTGTTAACGTGGCCGCTCCCTTCTGACTTGGTCTTTTGTGAATTTCCACGCATATGAAGAGGGACTGTCTTTCACAACCATTTTGATATCAGACAGTTAAGTCAGAGGTTTCATGGAATATTTCTGGAATAAAAAAAATGGTTTGTAGACATCTGTTTCTTAATAGCAAAGCCAACTTGAACTACAAGAAGAGTCTATTTTAAATGACTTGGTTAAATCAGTAATTAAAGCTTATCCTGAAAGTGTTTACTGTCTCCCTGTAGTAAGATGATCACAAGTAAGAAATGCTATAGAGGGGCTTCCCTCGTGGCGCAGTGGTTGGGAGTCTGCCTGCCAGTGCGGGGTACGCGGGTTCGAGCCCTGGTCCGGGAAGATCCCACATGCCGCGGAGCAATTGGGCCCGTAAGCCACGATTGCTGAGCCTGCGCGTCTGGAGCCTGTGCTCCGCAACAGGAGAGACCACGATAGTGAGAGGCCTGCGCACCGCGATGAAGAGTGGCCCCCGCTTGCCACAACTGGAGAAAGCCCTAGCACAGAAATGAAGACCCAACACAGCCATAAATAAATTAAAAAAAAAGAGAAATGCTATAGATTTCAAAATGGAAGCAAGGGAAGCAGGGCATATGATAGATGAACTATAAAGGTTCTCAGCTGGAAGTAGCAAGTAGGCTTACTTTCAACAGGTCTCTGATTGGGGCACCCTGGAAGGGAGGCAGCAGAAATATTAAACATCCCATTTTCAACGTAACTCCTTCCATTTGGTTTGATGTTAGAACTCTGAAAAAGTGTCAACAGGCTAAGTATTGGAGAAAGCAGTGGAGGACATGAACTGTATTTAGATAAGATTTGGTTGAGCAGATAAAATAAAAATAATCTTTGTCTTCAGTGATTTTCACATTTAACTGTTATTTGAGTCTCCCAGACAAGTCTTAATTTGCTTTAATTCAATAACTGCTCAGAGTTCTCTCTGGAAATTGTGGTTTCCTTCTCTCAGAGGGCATAGCAAAAGCAAGGAGGCGTTGGACACGTGTCTGTTATATAAGCTTTCCAGGCAGTTGTGATAGGACCTCACCTTTCAGGGAGTATCACTGCAGAGTATCAAATTGTTGAATTCTGCACCCAAAGAAAAACATCAGCCAATTTTTTCATTTATTTCTAAATCCTCAGAAGCTAAGTCAGGATATTGCATTGAACACTTACATGTATCTTCTTTTCCTAAGATTTATGAAAATGACAGCAAAGGAATAAGCAAAATAGAGCTATGAAATCAGTGTATGGCACAGGGAATAACACGAGAGATTTTTTAAAAATAAATGAAATTAAGAGAAGGTGGAAGAATGTTAACTGAAAATGAAGACGAAAGAGAAAAGGAAGCCATAGTTTGAATATGTTCAGATATGGGAGGTCTGTTCAGAAGAGGAAGACAACCCTGCCAATAAAATCCTGGGGAAGTTCTGTATGAAGTGAAAACAAATACCACGTATGGCAGTTGTGAGAAGTGAGGCCAAAATCTTAGGAATTAATGGAAAAATTGTAAATGGAGTATTTATCTCCATCTACTTTATGTCCAACTTGAATCTTCCAGAAGAATAAATTCCCTCAGAATAATGGCTAGCTCTCTATCCACCTACCTAACCTGCCACAAACAACAGACCTTCTATAATCTTATTTAACATATAAGGTGGTAAACAAAAGGTATAAGTATTTTAGAACATGAAAAAGAAAAACTAGAAAGAATAAAGAAGGGAAATTTCACTTCAGTGTTATCAGAAGAAATTGAGGAACAAAATATAACTAGGGGAAAAAAAGCTTAATTCTATCCTTAGAAAGACTGAAGAAGATATTTCATCCATGAAACAAAACATCACTGTTCAACATGAAGTAAAGAACAATAGCAGCAAAAACCATTTTCAATTCACTAAAATTAACAGTAACAATAAACAAATGGGATGGAAAAGAAAACCAAGAAAAAACTCCTAGATTCAGAAAAAAAAAGGGGGGGGGGGAGAGTGATGAGAAATAGACAACGAAAGAGTAGAAACATAAGGGATCAAATAAGGAGATGAAATGTCAGACTTAAGAGATTTCCCAAAACAGAGAATTAGAAAGTAGAGGAGAGAAAAATATCAAGCATTATTAGATTTTTTTTCCCACGGCAGGATAAGGATATATGTCTCTGATGGAAATGGCCTATTGATTGTTCAAAATAATTACTGAAACAACAACAAAAGCACCTAGTCAATACATAACAGTGTGAAATGTCCAACTACCTAATGACCGATAAACAACTTACAGAAGACAGAGAGTAAACCAAAGACCTGTAAATCATGACAATAATCATAGTTCTGTCGGGTACTTTATCAGTAACACCAGAGGATAGAAGAGAGCAGAACAAAGCCTCTTAAGATCCCTGGAAAAATAACTTGACCTACATTTCTATATCCCACCAAATAATTGATTCAGTATGAGGATAGAAAATGTTCATAAGAGAGGACTGAATAGTTTATAAAGAAAATAGAAATAATGAATACAAGAAAAAGGGAAACATCCAGGAAAGTAGAGCAGAAAAGTCCTTGGATGCCTCAATTTGTGTAAACTGAGGTTTCTTGGTAAAAATGCGGCATTGATGTAGATGATACATGGCTGAGTACTCTGCAGATCTTGAGGATTGGTTAAAGAAATGTGTGCGGTATAAAAAGCTGAGCTATAAATTAAACTTGGTGTCATAAACATTCTCCATGAGTGACACAGGAGCTATGACATTGGATACAAAATGTAACAAGCAAAATTGTTGTTCACTATCTGATCAACTCT
Source organism: Balaenoptera ricei (assembly GCF_028023285.1). Classification (NCBI taxonomy): domain Eukaryota; kingdom Metazoa; phylum Chordata; class Mammalia; order Artiodactyla; family Balaenopteridae; genus Balaenoptera; species Balaenoptera ricei. The sequence continues at coordinate 138,999,045 of NC_082642.1, forward strand.
GAGGAATATTCATAGTCATAGGAAAAGCGAGTACTTTCTGTTGGCATGCGTTTTTCAGACTCACGTCATGGACACGGTCTAGTAAACATAACTATGGTTTTAGTATGGAATATGAACCTGATGACACTTGGTGGGACAGAAATGAGAGCACAGCCAGCTGAGGATGAGAGCTCTAATTGGGGGAAGGTGATAGAGGGTACAAGACATAGAAATGCAAATGTCTCCTTTTAGGAAATGAGAATTCAAGAAGCACCACCTGCGCTAGAGGGGACAAGACTGGAGTTATAATCTTGAGGGGGTGCCAGTGGGGCAATTGGGCATAGTGACATAAACATAGAGAAAGTTTATGTATAAATGAGCAGTTGAAGTGCAGGAGTGAGGGAAGTGACAAACACCTAACATTTTTTGAGAACTTTTTTTGGGAGTCTCCATCTTTTAGAAAGTTTTCCTTGTTAAGATGTAGAGCAATGGTGTGCATAAAACATCAATCACTGTTTTGCAGAAAAATAACCAAGGTTCAAAGAGATTAAGTAACCTGCCAAGTTTATGCAGCTATAAAGAGATAACGGGGGTTTGAATGCATTCTTGCTGCCTCTAAAGCCCGTGCTCAATTCACTGTACCATACTCCTTTCACCAGAGGTCACTTCTTTAGTAAAAAGTTCCGGGGCATAAATCAAGACCTTCTGATTCTAAAACTGGTTCACTTGCTGCGTCACAGTTCTCACTCTGAATCAAGTGCTGTTGTGTTATGTGAGAGTAAAAGAAGAAAAGAATGCTCAAGGACTGAAAATAAAAAGTCCATTCTTGTTATCAAGACTGGAGTGTAGCCAGAAAAAATATCACTGCTGTTACAACTATAGGAAATCACAAAGGCAAAGCCAACCATTAACTACAGGAAAAGCCTGACCTACATAATGAATTTCCCAAGCTTTAGGACAAAGTAGATAACAGATTGGTTCAGAGAAAGAAATAAGACAATATTTACCTTTAAAAAATGTTATGTGGTATTAATGTGGATTTATGAGTTAAACATTATACCTTTGTGTTCACCCAAAAAATGTATGAAAATTATAGTTTGTATTAATTTTGGTAACCTAATACTTTTTCTTATTTGTGAAAATATATTGAAATTATTTTGTTAATAATTCCTAATTTTACTATTTTATCTTTCAGGAGTAAATTTTTAAAAAATACTGCCTATTATTACTACATTATAATATCAAGAAAAAATTAAAAATTGAATGATTTATTTTGTGATACCAGGGATTGCCTGTTGTGACTAAACTTTATATTCGAACTCTGCATTAACATTTAAATGTCAGAATATCTGTTATATTTTAACAATGAAAATTATTACATCCATATTTTTTAAAGTAAATACCATTCAAAGGAGTTCATAAGTTGGTTTGACGTGACTGTTGTGCTTCAAGTACTTTTAAATCTTTATAAATCAGTTCCAGAATGCAGTTTGCCTTGCTAAAAGAACTCAGTATCTTAGCTGCAGGCAACAGATATGTTATTTTGCAGAACTTCCTTGTAGCACATCTATATTCAGATAAGAGTTTAGGGGAATAAAGTGCCAAAATACAGTCAGTTTTATCATACTAAATCATTACAAAATAATATCTATTGTGGTCATTTAAAAGTTATGATCTACTTTGTCTTTAAATATATGATAAAAAACAAGAGAAAAAAAGAAAATTTTGGTCACTTAGTGTTTATGCTACAAAAATTCAATTTTATGTATACTTTTAAATATTAAGAGAAGTAGATTTTATACTAAAATAATGTTACACAAAGAGTTTGGTGTTACGTAAGTTAGACTGAATTTGGAGTGGACACTATTAATTTATTATTATTACATGTTATATAATGTTGAGCTCCCATTTGAATAGGAAGTCTGGAAAATGAAAATATCACTGTAGGAAAATCACAATGCCTTTGAGGTGATTCAAAATAGCATTTCAGGTTTAGCTTATGGCTCTGAGAACTGGGCAGAGAACTATGGAAATGGTTCGTTGATAAATATTTTTGGAATGAATGGAGTGATTTTGTAGAGAGAGGGTTGTTAGTGAACCAAGAGTTCTATTTGGGACATTTGAGTTTGAAATACCTATTGCATCACCACGTGACAATGTCTGCGTATTTCAGGCAAGAAGCTAAGGAGGAGATAAAGGATCAGGTTTCCCCTGCATCTCAACCTGGTGGTAGAAAGGAGTGGCAAACATGGCAGTGGAGGGCAACTGAACACAAAGACATACCAGGGGAAAGCGTTTTTTTTGACAATTCAGGAAGAAGAGGGAATTCCAAGGTGAATATTCTGGATCCTATATTTCTTCAGCTATCTGATAATTTTCACTACCAACACCAAGTATATTCATTAAAATGAAACATGATGAATATAATATCTCAACTAAATAATGTTAGAGTGAATTAATCACACAGGTACACCAATTAATCATTAAAAACAAAACAGAGACCAACTTTATTTCATCCAGAAACCATACTAAGCAACAACAACAAAAGGCAGAAATTACAAAAGCAAAGCTTAATAGTTTCACCATGTATAAGTATAAAACCTCTGTATAATGAAATAAACTATAAGAAATGGTAAACAGGAAATGACAAATTCTTAAAAATAATTGCCATGCATATGAGATACAAAGAGTTAACAGCCAAAACATTTAAAGACCTCTTATAAGTCAATAAATAAAAGATAACTTTCTAGTGAAAAAATTGAGCTATGATTAGGCCAGATAATGCATAATAGAAAAACTCATTATGATTATCACATCCAAATTTTTAATCTAATTGGTGATCCAAGAACTGCAAAGACAATAACAATGAAGTAAAACAACAAAACAAATGTCTCAAATGTTTAGAAAATAGATAGTCCTTTGAATTAGTGGTTGAAGTTTAAATTGATATCAACCTTCTGATAAACAGTTAGCTGAACAAAATTTACATTCTATTGAACCAGCACATTGGAGATGCCTCAGAAAACCTTAGCTACTTATATAATAATCACAATGTTTTATACAATGACAGAAATTAATAGAAAGCAGTTAATGTCCAGAAGAAAGTGAATGATAAGTAATCTATTAAGTGGAATACTAACAAGCCATTAAAATAATATTACAGATGTAGTGGACATCTGTTGTACCTGCTGGAACAGCATCAGTTTGACCTTTTTCCTTCTGGGTAGTCATACTAATTAGCTTTTGTGAACTACCACCCCCTTCGTCACCACACACAAAATGAACAAGGTCCTCAAGGGAAGTGTCAAGGCACCCTACACTCTTCTAGATCTTGAGTGGAGCAACATGGACACATTTTTTTTAATTAATTAATTTTATTTTTATTTTATTTTTGGCTGTGTTGGGTCTTTGTTGCTGCACTGAGCTTTCTCTAGTTGCGGGGAGCGGGGGCTACTCTTCATTGCAGTACGCAGGCTGTGGCTTCTCTTGTTGCGGAGCACAGGCTCTAGGCGCATGGGCTTCAGTAGTTGTGGCATACGGGCTCTAGAGTGCAGGCTCAGTAGTTGTGGCACACAGGCTTAGTTGCTCCGTGGCATGTGGGATCTTCCCGGACCAGGGCTCGAACCCGTGTCCCCTACATTGGCAGGCGGATTCTTAACCACTGCGCCACCAAGGAAGCCCAACATGGACACTTTTAAGTTAGAGCTGATTAATCCCAATAGGGACACCTAAAATTGACTGTCCTTTGGTCTCCATTAGGGCTCTGTCCTTGGACTGTTCTAAAACTGAACAGTCCCAGTTTCTGTTCTAAATATGACATGGTTCTTTAGTTTCTCTGTGACTTCTAAGAGCCAGTCCATATACTTCAGATTGTTTGTTTGCTTAATGTACCCTACTTTGGTTTCTGTTGCTTGCCACCAGAGAACTTGATATAATTATATATATAGAGAGAGAGTATATATTATATATATATATATATATATATATATATATATATATATACTTACCAAGGAAAGACAGTCACCAAATACTGGTGATTATGAAAAGAAACCTCAACATAACATATTCAGTATCATGTGATTACAGTTTTTAATTTTTTTCTTTTCAGTGTGTTCGCTCTCCAAATAAACAAGCATATCTTTTGTTAATATTAACTAATAAAATGTAAAACAAAAATAGCAACATATATTTATTATGTTTAGCTTGAAACAATAAATATTGGACATCAAATGTCCAATAAGTGCATTTGAATCTACAGTTATCTTAGTACAAAGTTCAATTAAAATGCCTTATAAGTACACAAAAGATGTCCAATCTCATTTATAGAGAAATGCAAACTAAAATAGAGACACCATATTGTACATAACAGATGTGAAAAATAACAAGAGACACCATATTATACATAACTGATGTGAAAAATAACAATCAGTTGGTGAGGGTATATTATTTCATAGAGTCTGCTTGTCAGTGGTCCAAGCATGACATAGCTGAATCCTCTGCTGAGGATCGTTCCCACAATCAAGGTTTCAATAAGGCTAAATTCCTTTCTGGAGGTAGGGATCCCTCTTCCAAGTGGGGTTTGGGATCCTCTTCCAAGCTTATGTAATTATTGGTCGAGTTCATCTCTTCATTATATACCAGTATGATCCTGCTTTTCTCACTGGCTGTCAGCTGGGAGCTACTTTTCATGCCCAGAGACCACCTATATGGTTTCCTGTCATGTGGCCCTCTCACAGACCTCAGACATCATGACAGTTTACTTCTTCAAGACTAGGGGTGTCTGGCTCTACTCTGCTAAGGGGGTGAGTCTTATATAACATTACACAGTCATAGGAGTGACCATCCCTTCCTTCTATTGGCATTATATTTGCAGAATCAAGTCAGAGGCTCCACCACACTCAAGGTGAGGGGATTTTTCAAGGGCATAACACCTAGGGGTCCCTATGTATATGTACACCACAGTGAGTGACTCTATAATTCCTTGTTTCCAAATCTCACAAGCCCTGCTTTTAAAATAACCAAATTGGTGGATAGAGTTAACAAAGTCCAGTTTATTCATATTGAATTCAGTCTTGCAATTTGACCAAGCTGATCACAATGAACACATCAAATATTTCCAGGTCATTTGAACATGTCATTGTAGAAACACGCATGGGAAATCCAACTTAATATAAAATACTAAATTTAGAGAGTGGTTAGATGTGTGAACCACCTTGATCTTAACTTTACATGAGTCTCCCTAAGGTGGAAAAAAAAAAAAAATGCTTGAATAGTTCAGAAAGTACTTGTGTATAATAAAAAACGTCTTTCAAGAAAAAGAAAATTTGAGGTATTTTTGGAAGTAGTTTTTAAAAAGACAAGATTTAATCAATCTAAATTGAGGCTAGAGGGAGATTTTGGTAAAAATAATACTGGATATTCATATCCATTCTATATTTATATTTCCCTGAGCTAAAAATCAATTTAGTCAAAATGATCATTTATTTATACATGGAGAAGGATATGACACAAAGACAAATATAAGTCCTAACCTCATGTTTCTCTTTTTCAAAGAGTAAGCACAAAATATACCAATAGAACATAAATTTGAAAAAGTTACTATTTAATAAGAAGTATAACAATGTTTGGTGTGTATATTCTGTCTTAAGGACTTTGGTGTAAAATACTATTGACTGTTGACATCTAGCTGAAACATGATAAAGCAAGGATTGGTTAATGTATGCTCAAAGAAAAAGGAAGATTTGGTGTATTAACTTTGGTGACTATAATTCCTCTGATCAAAGTTTTATGTGGTGGCTTTAGCAAAAACAACTTGACTTTTTAATGTTTTCTTAGTTATTATCACTTTTAAATGGAAAAATTATTCTAACAGTGCATTCTTATAGTGCTTACTTTTTAATATTTATTTTATTTAGATTATACAATGTTAGCAATTTGACATATTAATTATTCCAATTTGTGATTTTCTTCTCTGCATTTTATTTCAGTACATAAACATGTAAACTTTTAAATCAATATATTTGTCATTTTCATTCTAAGGATACATTTAGTAATATCAGGTAATTCTGCATTACAATCTGTGTTTGTGTGTGTGTGTGTGTGTGTATTTTTTTCCCCTGAGAAATCTGCAATGAAGCTAAGGGAATTCTTTGCCTCTTTGAATATAGGCTAGCAAGAAAATTTTAATAGAAAATGTGAAGAATGATATTATTGAGGGGAACACATGATATGGATAGCTGGAAATAGTTGCTTTCATGATATGTTGTTTTTCAATAGAAAATGATTTTTTGAGGACAAATTAAGTACAAATGAATAACTAGCCATATTTAACATAAACTACAACATGTTCATTTACCAAAAATAAAAAAAAAACATTCATATTATACTGTGCAAATATTCCATATATATGTACTAAGACTGAATGTTGATTTTCTTTCAGCTCATGTAAGAACAATTCACAAACTCAGTTGTTTAAAACAATAAAAATCTCTTATCTCAGGGTTCTATACATTGGAAGTGTGGATACAGTGTTACTTGACTGGTCCCTCTGGTTAGATCTCACAAGGCCAAAAGCAAGGTGGCAGCAGGTTAGTGTTCCTATCTGGAGGCTTTGGGGACAAATTCCTTGCTCATTCAGGTTGTGGCAGAATTCAATTCCTTGTAGATGTAGGACTGATGTCATTGTGTCCTTGCAGGCTGTAAACTATGGACTGTTCCCAGATCCTAAAGTCCATCCACATTCCCTGGTCGTGACCCATTTACTTCATTGTCAAAGTTCACAACACTGAATTAAATCCTTCTCATACTCAACGTCTCTGACTTGCCCTCTGCCTCATCTCTCTCGCCTCTACCTCCACATACATCTGACTTCCCTCTTCGAATCAGAAGGCCCATGTGATTACATCAGACCCACTTGGATAATCCAAGACCATCTCCTTACTTTAAGGTGAGCTAATTAGTAACCTCACTTTCATCTATTAACCTCCTTTTACAGCAGTACCTAGATTACTATTTGATTGACTTACGAAGGGATTAGAATTTTGTGCGGATAATTTGAGAATTCTGTCTGCCTATTGCATTTGTTTTAGGTTCTCTGAGTAATTCTAATGTGCAGTCAGAGTTGAAAAACACTTGTAGAAATGCATCCCTCCTATCCTCCTACCTGGTCCCAAACACTTTCCTTCCTCTACAAGAGCCAAGTGTACCCAACATGGAGAGAAATAAAACTCTCTCTGGGACTTCTGGCTTCAGCTCTGACTCATGAAGAGCTTGGAAGTTGTTTACATTCCTATGGCTACTCTAACAAGTTTCCAGGAATGCAGTGGCTTCCAACAACACAAATATATTATCTTGCATTTCTGGAAGTCAGAAGTCCAAACTCAGTCTCACTGAGCTAAAGACAAGGTGCATGACATCTGTTTGGTCCAGAAATGTTCTATCCATGAATATAAGCAATAAACAATTTTACTTTTATTTGGGAAATTCTTACAAGCTATTTTTCCCAAGCAAACAGTTACCTCCTTTGGACAAACAAGTCACCAGTCAGACAATAGATTGCTAACCAGGCCAAACATCTTGATTGTTAAACAACATTTTACTTATCAGGGCCCTCATCTCACTGTGTCTATTAGTCTTAAATTATTATGTCACAATCTTTGCCCAAACTGAATTAATTCCCCTCTTTGAAAGACCTGACATAATCCACTTTATCTCAGATCCCAAAATCCTATGAATATCCTTCTGAGACACTGCAAAGACTCTGTTAAAACTCTCTTATAATAATAGGAACAGTAAACTTATCTTTACTTGATTAACAGAATATTCTGTCACTCTTTTGATGGTGTCAGCAGTCAATACTTGTTTTATAGCTTGACAACTTGCACCTATTTTATACACTACAAATGTATATATGTTTCATTTTACCACTTAATGAAGAAATGGAGTCTCAGAGAAGGCAAGTGATTTGTACCATAGCACACAGGTAAATAATGTAGAGCCAGGTTCTAACTCATGGTTTGACTCAAAGTTCTCAAATATGTTCGGTCATCTCAATCTTCTACTAGTTTTTTTCCCTCTATATAGGTGAGCTTCTTTAAAATCCACCCACTTCTATGCAATAAAATAATTCATCTTTATCTCTCATTTTCACCATTCTCTGAGCATCAGTCCTGCATTTTCAACTGCCTGCAGGACTTTTCCATTTGAATGCATTTCCATCATTTGACATCATTTAACTGACACCGTTTCAACTAAACTCATCTACACCAAAAATGTAATTGTCTGGACTTTATTATTATACAGAAATTTGACAGTGGTTTAAAAAATCTTAAGCATACATTTCTTGTCTCCCTATTAACATTGTAAATGTCCTGAGGAAAAGAATCTCATACGATACTTCTCAATATTGTCCTCCTCTCTGCTAAGCACACCACCATGTGTGAATCATTCAGTAAAAGCGAGACTGAGGGAGGGTATCTAAATTGAACAGTGAAAAATGATTGAGCTATAAGTCATTTTAATTACTACATTAAATAAGGTTCAGTGTGACATTTAAAATTACCATTTAATTTGATTCAATGGTCATGAGTTAACATCACCAGGGGTGCTCAGAAAAAAAAAAAAAAAAACAGGAGTACAAATAAAGGATAATTATTATACCCTGACCCCAGGCAAGCTGCTGTTAGGTTCTTGGTACCATAAAATGAGTCCTTGAGGTGAAATGAGGGAAGAGCTGAAAAAAAGGAGACAGAAAGGTTGGAGCCTCTCTTTATTCTTTTTGCTGTCTCTCAACTGAAACAGTCTGCAGAAGAGGGGCACTTCAATTTTCAAGGAGATTTGGAAAGAAAGCATATTTTAAAGAGGGAAGAGAAAGTAGAGTGATAGAAAGGGCTGGAGGGATTAAAACCAGCCGTGCAATCACAGGAAGAAGGCTTTGAAAGGAAACACTTGACACATTGCTGAGCTTTTTTTTCTAGAATCAACTTGGTTGACCCCCATGGAGATGATCCAAAGCAAAGATAGTCCTCCATTACTCTAAGCTTGCAAATCCCTCTCTGAGAATGGGTAGCAACAAATATAACAAAAATCATGGACAAGGGGGTGCAACATTGTCAAACACCAGGGCTCTTTTTTGTTTGTTTGTTTGCACCGCACAGCATGTTTAGTTCCCTGACCAGGGATTGAACCCACATCCCTTGCATTGGAAGTGCAGAGTCTTAACCACTGGACCACCAGGGAAGTCCCTCAAACACCAGGGCTCTTAATCTAAGTCCCAACATTAGTGGTGAATCAAGGAATCAAATGTAAAGATTTTTTTCCCTGTGATAAATGCATACATGAGATTGAGAGCTTATGTATTAGGTCAGGTATAAGTCATTATGGTGCAGCATTCATTTTCATTTGATTTTACTCAATAAAATCTTAGTAAATGTTATGTGCCAGACACTCTACCAATGTTGTGGGTACACAAAGGGAGTTAACAGATAGGCTATGTTCTCAGGGAGATACAGGCATTTGTAGAAATGAGCCCCTAATACTATGTGGGAATTCTACATTTCCCTGTTCCATTCTCGTTCCATGCTGCTGGATGATTTCATATTTTGTACCCTCTTCTTAAACTTCCCAAAACTTCTTCATCATCCTTACTCACAGAAAATGATCTTGCTTTCTATTTCACTGAGAGAATTGAGTGATCGGAAGAGAACTTCCACATGCTCTGACTACCAAGGTCACCCACCTGCCCACAGGATAAGTACACCAGCTTTAAATACCACCTGTTCACTCCCAAGTGCTTAATCCTAGCCCTGAACTCTCCCCTGAGCTGCAGACTCATTTATCGGGAAGCCTACTTGCAATATCTACTTGGATGTCTAAGAGGCATGTAAAAATTAATGTGTCCAAAAAAGCCTTCTATCCACCTTGCTGAAAAAAAAAAAAAAAAAAAAAGGTGGGGCTTTACTCTTCCAATTCCTTGTGTTATAAATCTTGCATCCATTTAAGGCCCCTCTTTTATCTCATGTCACTGTATCTTGTCCATCAGCAAATCCTATCTAATCTACCTTTGAAACACATCCAGAATCTTATCACATCTTACTATTCTTCAGTAAAACCCAGGTCTATAACACCATTATCTCAAGAGGATTATTGCAGTAGGTCCTAACTAGTCTCCTTAGCAGGCTCTCTCTGTGTCACTGTATTTCTGTGATAACACTAAGGAGTCCAAGAATTCCAAATTCATATGGCCTTCTTGGTTGTTGGGAAAGTATATTTGTCAATATGGAAAGTTAGCATGTATTTTATTTAGGAATTGGTTAGACTGATTTATGCATATTTAGACATGAAATCCTGAGCTGCATTTCTGTTTTTGTTTTGGTCCCATGAGATCAGATGCAAGCCTGCCCCATCTCCCCTGACTCTTTCCATTACCTACTCTGATCTGTCTTGCTGGCCTCTGCTTTTCTGTGAACAGACCAAACTTGTTCCTACCTCAGGATCTTTACACTTGCTTTCCACTCTGCCTTGAATGAACTTGCACACACACTATATTGATGCCTTTTCCATGCTCAAGTTTTACCTTATTAAAAAGGCTTTCTCTCACACCCGTATCAAATAGTTACTGCACATTCTTTCTCCATTCCTTTATTCCCTTTCCTCCTATGCTATTTTATTTTTATTCTCTACAAAACTATCACCAGCGAATATTTTATTGATTTAGATTGTGTTTATTGTCTGCCCCATCCCACTTGAAAGTCAGCTCTAGGACAGCAGAGATTATCTGATAATATTCAGCACGTAGAATTGAAACAGAGCAGAATCCTATGGTCCTTGCTGCCATCCCACTGCCATGTCCTCAGCCTGCCTTTTGTCTGTGGAAGAACTTTAGCCAAAGAGTAGGTTTAACCAGAGAAGTGAGAAAATGCAGAAATAAGTGAAGACAGTCAAAGGAGAACAAATAATAATAGTTTAATCATTAAGCAGAGTCAAGGACCTTTAGGTCCTCCTTAAGGGCTATTGATAATATTCTGAGCCATATCCTGTGAGCTGTTTTGCAGATACTGAAGGCCCCACCAGATGGAAGAGGATGACCACATGATGACCGATTGAAGCCATGACATAAGCTGCCAGAATTCCAAGAACTGACCTCAAAGAAATGGGAACAAACCCTGGAACTTAAGATTAACTGTACTTAAAATAACCAAGATGACACAGATCAGACCACCACATTACTGATTTCAAGATGACTGTCAGAACCGACTATGCTGGTCTGCTCCCTCCCTCAGCCTACAACCCTGAAACTCCCCTTTGAAAGCCCCTGTCCCCTGAACAGCCATCGGGAGTTGGTTCTCAGACAGGAGTCCACCCTCTCCCCTGGTTGCCAGCCTCCGAAATAAAGCAATCTTTCCTTCCTACCAACAATTGTCTCTAGGGAACTGGCTTTCGAGCAGCGAGCAACCAGACCTGGGTTTGGTAACAGAATCAGTGCTGGCCGTAGAAAGGAACCTTGATAGATATATGTTGAATAAATGAAGACTCTTTCAAAGCTGTGTATTTCATCTCTCTCTTTGGAATCTCTGTTTTCTCCTTAATATAGATCTGTCCTGCCTCTCAACAGACCACCAGATATGACCAATTTTTCTTGAATTAAAAAGTTGACTAATAAAGGTTTAGGAGTAGTAAAAGAAGTGAATGTTTATTGTTGGATGAGGCTCTCTATTTTTTTTCACTGATGACCTCAGATTTGATACTGTGTGACTTTTCGCGTCAGAATCATGTGCAAATGCACAAACATGTACATCCAGAATATTATAAATTCATCTTAATCTCGTGAATCTTGTTTATTTACCTGACTTTTAAGTATGACTGGACTGTTTTTACCAAGTCACATGATTCATTTAAATAGTTCGCAATCCTGGGGCACGTATTCTTTTAGCTCAAGGATGTGAATGTTTGTGAGCACACTGTAAAAAACCCTAAATCACAATCATTCAAGTACCTGTGCTGATGTGATGCTCGTTCTCTCCCCTTCTTTTCTCCCTTGTACAGAAACATGTGACTTAAAAAATTTTAAACTGTATTTAATGCATATCCTAGGTATTAATTTTCAACGATTTTAAATGTGAAATATTATCTTTTGGCTTATATCACTAATGGAATGTGTTAATCTATTTTAAAGTATGATTCATAGTGTGTATCACTTCTCGAAAGACACCATGTGTTATAAGATAGTATTTTGAGGTAATAACCAGTATTGTGTTTCACACATTTATTGTTTCCTTCTCCCCAATCCTTGTTCATTCAACAGCGTTTTTCAACAGCGTTTTTAGTTTCCTTGCAAACCTAATGTGAGGATTTACACTCATACATACTATACATGTTTGAAAATTAAGCTTCCACTGTCAGCTGTGGAAAAAACGTCTCTATAGTATTACTATAGTGTTGCCATTTTCAGCTTTGCAAATTTGATTAACTTTTGGCATTTCTATAGTTAAAGAAAACTACTTTATCCTTGGAAATGTAGCAGAGTGAGATTCATTTTAATTTTCCCAATGAATGCCTGATGTTCATTCCTCAGTGATGTGAATAGTGAACATATTTTCCAAGGTCGGGTGACGTTGTAATGTTATTGACATACATACAGATTTTAATACATTCATCTCGTTTAATTTATGTTGGCAGTTTCTTCAAATTGTAGGACATATACCTTTCAAGATAACTTATTTTCCTTCGTATTCTCATATTAAATAAGGACTAAATCAGGTAATCTAGACTGTGACTTAATTCCACTGCTAAACTAGAGATCAATTTTGGCCATCCATCTAACTCACAGAATACTAAATTCCTCCCAATCAGGTTTAATAAACTCCTCATTTTTGTGTGTCAGTGTGTGTTCACCCAAGCTCAATATAATATTTAATATAAATTTTAGATTAAAAGATACATTTTGATAAAATCTTTTTGTCATAATAAATATTTCCCTTCTTTCAACTTCCATTAATTGGTGGAACACCAACTATGCTTCTTTGTATCTACAGTATATTTAAGCTAATATCTCTAGCATGAGTGTCACACATAAAAATATGGTAGAATACCCTGTTGGTGGATCACAGGCTTTGAGGTTTTTTCCCCTGCAGGATGGATGGTGGGTATGAAATAATTTGTATTATCTGGCCCAGCCTCTGAGGAGCAATGGGCACATATTCATAAAAGGTCTGGTTGACATTAGTGTTGCCATCAGAGGACAGAACAGAGTGATGCTAATTGACCCACGTGAGAAATGGACTCACGAACTTAGGTGCAGTAGTGCCAAGGTGTCACTTACTTAATTAACTAGCTATTCTGCTAATGTTATTCAAAATCTGGATGCATATCAAAATTCAAATGCCATCTCACCCACCTTTGGCCTTCAGCAGAAGCACATGTCTTTAAAAGTTATTTTAAGTTGTTTTTATAATGTGTACTATATAAATAAATGTAAATTACATATGTCTTTAAATAAAATCTTTAAGTAAATAGCCCAAAGTACATTTTCTATGGATAACTTACATGGTGAGAGCCCCAGAAGAACCCCAATTTGCAGAACTTCTGTGATTTCAGCCATTTCTACAGAGGTCTTGTCAATTAAAATTATCAATGTGTTTGAGAGGCTGATGAAACTCATAGGAAACACATGACTCCACATGTTGAGACTGACATTGAACACTTAAAGCGTAGAATCCCAGGAAGACAAGGACAACAAGAACCTTCTCTTAATACCCTGGGCAGTATATTGAATTTGGAAAGAATTTCCCCCCTCTTCCTCCCACTTCCCAATGCAGAAGAAAGCATCAGGGTGAATTGGGGTAGTTGCTGCTTATAAAGGCTGATAGTGGATTTTGAGTGCAACACTGAGGAATATTACTTAAGTGATCTTTCAATCCAGCCTACCTACCGGTACAACTTTTAACAAGCTCAGGAGGGAGAATATGTACTCACTGAATATGTAAATGAAATAAAATAATTGAAATGTTTGTGGGTAACAAAAAACATGACAAGAACAAAGTTCTCTGGATTTTACCTACTTTTATCTTGTAAATAACTGTTAACTTCATTGCTGACTCAGTTTTACAGAAATATTGTCATAATTCTAGCTACTCTTTCACATTAACCATCACAGAACACAGGTAAATGAAAAAGCCTTTCTAATAACAAATTTGAATTTGAGCATGTAATGAGTTTTAATGTAACACTCTTTTTTAACATTTTGATTATAAGACAGCTTTAGTGTTGATGAGGAAGAATTATATATGTAGTTACGCACAATTGTTTTCGTTTTGTTTTGCTTTGCTTTTGAGCAGATCTTTTTAAAGGAATTTTAAAAAATAGACATAAGATTAATTCAGTTTCTTCCAGAGTATTGTATTGGGCACAGACCGGAAGGAAAACCAACCATTGATTCCAATCCCTCACTGGCTACAAAATTGCTGTGACTTTAAGTAGTTAATTAAAACTCAATATTTCTTAGATTTTCTTTTGTTCAATGGGTCTTTTGTTCAATGTTCTATCATTCCTGCTTTCCACATGATTATTATGGTATCAAATAACATTTAAATGCTAGTTAGATACCATGAAACCCAAACATATGCCAAATATGATATTCATGATGTTAAATATGTGATTTCCTCTATTTCAAACAAACAAATTTTGAATCTAGACCAAGGGAGAACTGAAGATTTGGTGACTATCTTCCCATATTACTGGTTATAAAAGCAGGTAAAAAAAAGTTACTAGATAATTCTTATATGGATTAATTTTTTTAAGGCTATAATAATCTGCATCGCTTCTCATCAAGAGATGAAGTCTATTTCTTCACCATTTGGACCTGGGCTTGACTATGTGACTTGCTTTGGCTAGTGGAAGCAAAGGTAAATTAACCCAAGGCTTGCAAGGTGTTTGCCCATTGGGACTTGCCCACTCTTCTCCTTGGGAACCCTTTGGTCACTGTGTGAACAAGCCCAGGCTAGTATTTTAGAGCATAGAGGCCACATGAAGACAGAGCCTGAGTGACCCAGTCCCAGCTGATGCCTCAGACATGAGAGTTAAGCTATCCTAGACCACCCAGCCTGGACCAAGCAAACCACCTGGCCAAACAACAAGATCAAGGGGGAAAAAGTGTTTTGAGTTACTAATTTTTTGAGAAGGTGAGCATTGTGATGTAGCAAAGCTTAACTGATATAAATGCCATCCAGGTTAATTTACTATCAGCATTGATAACATAATCTGAACAATTACAAAATCTCCATTTAATTAGAAAAGACAAGTTTTGAAACCAGCAAAACCTGGCTTTGAATCTAGACCATGACTCGTTCTGCTTATGTGACCCTCAGTCTGACTTAACTTTGCTGCACCTTAGTTTGACCATGAGAAAAAATGGGAACACATCTTCATCCAATTTTGGGGATGGTTAAACTTGTTGAATAAAATATACTTAGTACACAGTAGATGCTCAACAAACTATTATTTTTATTCATTAAATGTCTTTATGTAGGCTTAAGATAAATATTTTATTTTCCTTAAATTTATATTATTATTTTAATTTTTAATATTTTGCTGTCAAAGGTTTAGAGCTTATAATTGACCTTCTCAACTATCAGTAATTCTGGCTTTGAGGATTTTGACTAATATTTTATAAAATTCAAATCACTATTACATATTCTTTGAAAATTTTGATTTTCTTGCTACTTTCCCTTTATGTTTACCCATAATTGATCTTTCTCTCTTGACAGCATTTTGGGGACATTGAGTGACATCTGAAGGCACTCATGACAGTATCTATAAGAGATTTACAACATTAACCTGTCAGAGATTTGTCCTTAGAATTAAAGAGGAACAGGATATCTTTAGACCTCAGGTCTCATGCTTAGTTTCATTCAAAATATCTTGTACAATTAGTTTCAATGTCAGCATACCAATGCCTGTGCCAGCTTTTTTAAAAGAATGGCAATGATATATAGCCAGCTAACTTTGACTGGAGACAATAAAATAGATGGAGTGGTTAGGTTTAGTCCTAAGTAACCTTTTATCCAATGACAGAAATTACTTATTTGAACCTTTAATTCATTTAAATTTGCTTGAACTTTCAAGTGACTACCCACATATTTTCCATTTTGACAGATAAAATTAAATGACTAATATATAGAACAACCTACCCAATGCTGTGTTGTGATTGACAACTTAAAAAAATCATAAAGCACCTTTTAATTTTCCAAATTTGGAAAGCTAAATCTTTATAAGATCAATTTATATTTGTTATTTTATTACCCAATTTTTCAGAAACGTCCTCTAAAATAAAAATTCAGTATCTATGAATGAGATTCCAAGAGATTCTGGAAGTCATGGAAATTTTCTGTATATATGCACTTTGCTTGTGAGAAGTCCAACATTTTCATCATATTTTCAAGTTTTTGATTTTGTTAAAGTTACAGTCACTATTTCGAATGACATTTGAAGCATTTGCAAAACAAATAAGTGATCCTACCAAAAACAAATTGTAAATGGCTCCAATGAAATAGTGTAATAGGAATGTTCTTCTCAATCCCACCCTACCCCCAATACCATTATCTAATTCACTTGTATCTCTTCAAATTGTTGACTGTTTTTATTGACATGAAATCCTTTGGAACAGTTTGCTTTAATGGTGGCTGAGCAAAAGCTGTTATAAGTTTTATGTTTTGCATTTATACTTGCGTCCTTCCTGCTTAAGGGGATAGTAAGTCGTACCTTCATTGGGCACTGTAGAGCATTTGGAAATACCTCCTTTCCTCATATTTCTCTCAAAATATGGTGGAGCAGCCATGGTTTCCCTCAGAGTCAGTAGGCAGAAAATCAGTACAGTTGTACTGTCTTCGAGAGCTTTGAATCAGTCGCTATTGTAACTTGTGAAGTTTATTTGTGGTCCCTTGAAACATTTTGAACTACTAATATTTGAACTACTTGAAACACTGCTCTACCATTGATGTGCTAACATTGCCTAAAATCTAATTCTCTATTACCATGGAAATCTCTCATTAAGTTCACTCCAATCATATTACTGCTGCATTCTTTCTAAGGTTATCAATTCAGATTCTTATAACTTGGAACATCCAAGTGGTCATCCAGATGCAGAATAGAGGACTCATGGCAGGTTCATGAAAAAACAAATTAATACCAATGTAATGAACTCTGCAATTAACCCATTGCTTCAATTTCATACTTATTACTGGCTACCATTTTTCCTAATTCTAATTCTAAGTGGCTCTCAGATGTTATCAGTTATAAGGATAACTGGAGCAATTGACAACTGTCAAAAAGTGACAATTATTGGGATCTGCCACAAGTTTCTAACTAAATAGATCTTGGGTGCAGCCCAGGGATATGCATGTTTAATAAACTACCCCTAATTATTCTGTTTCTAGTTTTCCAAAGATCTCAGTTTAAGAAAAAATATGTGAGAATTTAAGTTGGATTCCTCACCTGAGAGACTGTCTCTTTTTCCTATCTGTTGTGTGATTTGCAATCAGCAGACATAGCCAATACATCTTGTACAATTATAGAGAAAAATGAAGGCATACATTTAAATCTGAGGATCCTTGCTTTTGCATGTAAACTTTACTTAGTGACCATAATGCTATCAATTTATTTTGTATCCTCCCTACTCTTTGTATTTTTCTCTCATGGGTCTCTGATTGGTTATTGTTTAGAATCAGAGGACATTAGAACTGGAAGGAACATTTATAATGAAGTAGATAAATGCATCATTTTACACATGAAGAAACTTTCTGGAAAAGACATGCTTTTTACTTCAAAAGCAATGACTTATTTAAGACTATTTAATTAAAAAATTAGTTATATATATTACTTGTTCTAGTATTAAAGCTAGGTCTGGAGATTGGTTCAAGATGGCGGAGTAGAAGAATGTGTGCTTACTCTCTCTTGAGAGAGCACCAGAATCACAACTAACTGCTGAACAATCATCGACAAGAAGACACTGGAACTCACCAAAAAAGATATCCCACATCCAAAGACAAAGGAGAAGCCACAATGAGATGGTAGGAGGGGCACAATCACAATAAAATCAAATCCCATAACTGCTGGGTGGGTGACTCACAAATGGAGAACAATTATACCACAGAAGTCCACCCACTGGTGTGAAGGTTCTGAGCCCCGCATCAGGCTTCCCAACCTGGGGGTCTGGCAACAGGAGGAGGAATTCCCAGAGAATCAGATTTTGAAAGCTAGTGGGATTTGATGGCAGGACTTTGACAGGTCTGGGGGAAACAAAGACTCTACTCTTAGAGGGCACACACAAAGTAGTGTGTGCATCAAGACCCAGGCGGAAGGAGCAGTGACCCCAAGGAGACTGAACCAGACCTACCTGCTAGTGTTGGAAGGTCTCCTGTAGAGGCGGGGGGTGGCTGTGGCTCACTGTGGGGCCAAGGACACTAGCAGCAGAAGTTCTGGGAAGTACTCAGTGAGTACTCAGTGTGAGCCCTCCCAGAGCCTGCAACTAGCCCGACCAAAGGGTCTGTAGGCTCCAGTGCTGGGTCACCTCAGGCCAAACAACCAACAAGAGGGAACTCAGCACCACCCATCAGCAGACAAGGGATTAAAATTTAACTGAGCTCTGCCCAACAAAGCAGCACCCAGCTCTCTCCACCACCAGTCCCTCCCATCGGGAAAATTCCACAAGCCTCTTAGATAGTCTCATCCACCAGAGGGCAGACAGTAGAAGCAAGAACAACAATCCTGCAGCCTGTGGAACAAAAACCACATTCACAGAAAGAGAGACAAAATGAAAAGGCAGAGGACTATGTACCACATGAAGGAACAAGCTAAAACCCCAGATAAACAACTAAATGAGGTGGAGAGAAGCAATCTTCCAGAAAAAGAATTCAGAATAATGAGAGTGAAGATGATCCAGGACCTCAGAAAAAGAATGGAGGCAAAGATCGAGAAGATGAAAGAAATGTTTGACAAAGACCTAGAAGAATTAAAGAACAAACACCTTGAAGAAATAGAGAACAGACAGAGATGAACAGTACAATAACTGAAACAAAAAATACACTAGAAGGAATCAACAGCAGAAAAACTGAGGGAGAAGAACAGATAAGTGACCTGGAAGACAGAATGGTGGAATTCAATGTCACAGAACAGAATAAAGAAAAAATAATGAAAAGAAATGAAGACAGCCTAAGAGACCTCTGGGGCAACATTAAACACACCAACATTCACAGTATAGGGGTCCGAGAAGGAGAAGAGAAAGAGAAAGGACCTGAGAAAATACTTGAAGAGATTATAGTGGAAAACTTCCCTAACATGGGAAAGGAAATAGCCACCCAAGTCCAGGAAGCACAGAGTTCCAGGCAGGATAAACCCAAGGAGAAACATGCTGAGATGCATAGTAATCAAACTGACAAAAATTAAAGACAAAGAAAAATTATTAAAACAACAAGGAAAAAATGACAAATAACATACAAGAGGACTCCCATAAGGTTAACAGCTGATTTCTCAGCAGAAACTCTACAAGCCAGAAGGGAGGGGCACAATATATTTAAAGTGATGAAAGGGAAGAAACTACAACCAAAATTACTCTACCTGGCAAGGATCTCATTCAGATGTGATGGAGAAATCAAAAGCTTTACAGACAAGCAAAAGCTAAGAGAATTCAGCACCACCAAACCAGCTGTACAACAAATGCTAAAGGAACTTCTCGTAGTGGGAAACACAAGAGAAGAAAAGGACTTACAAAAACAAACCCACAACTATTAAGAAAATGGTCATAGGAACATACATATGGATAAATACCTTAAACTTGAATGGATTAAATGCTCCAACCAAAAGACACAGGTTTGCTGAATGGATACAAAAACAAGACCCATATATATGCTGTCTACAGGAGACCACTTCAGACCTATGGACACATTCAGACTGAAAGTGAGGGGATGGAAAAAGATATTCCATGCAAATGGAAATCAAAAGAAAGGTGGAGTAGCAATTCTTATATCAGACAAAATAGACTTTAAAATAAAGACTGTTACAAGAGATAAGGAAGGACACTACATAATGATCAAGGGATCAATCCAAGAAGAAGATATAACAATTATAAATATATATGCACCCAACATAGGAGCAACTCAATACATAAGGCAAATGCTAAAAACCAAGAAAGGGGAAATCAACAGTAAATAATAATAGTAGGGGACTTTAATACCCTACTTACACCAATGGACAGATCATCCAAACAGAAAATAAATAAGGAAACACAAGCTTTAATTGACACAACAGACCAGATAGATTTAATTGATATATATAGAGAACATTCCACCCAAAAGTGGCAGAACGCTCTTTCTTCTCAAGTGCACACAGAACATTCTCCAGGATAGATCACATTTGGGTCACAAATCCAGCCTTGGAAAATTTAAGAAAATTCAAAATGGATCAAGCATCTTTTCTAACCACAATGCTATGAGACAGGAAATCAGTTACAGGAAAAAAACATAAAAAAAACACAAACACATGGAGGCTAAACAATATGTTACAAAATAACCAAGAGATCACTGATAAAATCAAACAAGAAATCAAAAAATACATTTAGACAAATGACAGTGAAAACAAGATGATCCAAAACCTGTGGGATGCAGCAAAAGCAGTTCTAAGAGGGAAGTTTATAGCTATACAAGCCTCCATCAAGAAACAAGAAAAATCTCAAATAAACAATCTAATCTTGCACCTAAAAGAACTAGAGAAAGAAGAACAAACAAAACCCAAAGTTAGTATAAGGTAAGAAATCACTAATATCAGAGCAGAAATAAATGAAATAGAAACAAAGAAAACAGTAGCAAAGATCAATAAAACTAAAAGCTGGTTCTTTAAGAACATAAACAAAATTGATAAACCTTTAGCCAAACTCATCAAGAAAAAGAGGGAGAGGACTCAAATCAGTAAAATTAGAAATGAAAAAGAAGTTACAATGGACACCGCAGAAATACAAAGCATCCTAAGAGACTACTGCAAGCAACTCTATGCCAATGAAATGGACAACCTGGAAGAAATAGACAAATTCTTAGAAAGGTATAATCTTCCAAGATTGAACCAGGATGGAATAGAAAATATAAATGGACCAATCACAAGTAATGAAATTGAAACTGTGATTAAAAATCTTCCAAAAAGCAAAAATCCAGGACCAGATGGCTTCACAGGTGAATTCTATCAAACATTTAGAGAAGAGTTAACATCCATCTTTCTCAAACTCTTCCAAAAATTTCCAGAGGAAGGAAAACTCCCAAACTCATTCTACGAGGCCAAAGATACTACAAAAAAAGAAAATTACAGGCCAGTATCACTGATGAATATAGATGCAAATATCCTCAACAAAATACTAGAAAACAGAATCCAACAACACATTAAAAGGATCATACACCATGATCAAGTGGATTTATCTCAGAGATACAAGGATTCTTCAATATATGCAAATCAATCAATGTGATACACCTTGTTAACAAACTGAAGAATAAAAATCATATGATCATCTCAATAGATGCAGAAAAAGCTTTTGACAAAAATCAACACCCATTTATGATAAAAAACTCTCCAGAAAGGGGGCATAGAGGGAACCTTCCTCAACATAATAAAGGTTATGTATGAAAAACCCACAACAAACATCATTCTCAATGGTGAAAAAGTGAAAGCATTTCCTCTAAGATCAGGAACAAGACAAGGATGTCCACTCTCGCCACTATTATTCAACGTAGCTTTGCAAGCCCTAGCCATGGCAATCAGAGAAGAAAAAGAAATAAAAGAAATACAAATTGGAAAAGAAGTAAAACTGTCACTGTTTGCAGATGACATGATACTCCACGTAGATAATCCTAAAGATGCCACCAGAAAACTACTAGAGCTAACAAATGAATTTGGTAAAGTTTCAGGATACAAAATTAATGCACAGAAATCTTTTGCATTCCTATACACTAACAATGAAAGATCAGAAAGAGAAATTCATGAAACAATCCCATTCATCATTGCAACAAAAAGAATAAAATACCTAGGAATAAACCTACCTAAGGAGGTAAAACACCTGTACTCAGAAAACTATAAGACACTGATGAAAGAAATAAAAAATGACACAAACAGATGGAGAGATATACAATGTTCTTGAATTAGAAGAATCAATATTGTGAAAATGACTATTCTACCCAAAGTAATCTACAGATTCAGTGCAATCCCTATCAAATTACCAATGGCATTTTTTACGGAACTAGATCAAAAAATCTTGAAATTGGTATGGAGACACAAAAGACCCCGAATAGCCAAAGCAGTCTTGAGGGAAAAAAACGGAGCTGGAGGAATAAGACTCCCTGACTTTAGACTATACTATGAAGCTACAGTAATCAAGACAATATGGTACTGGTACAAAAACAGAAATATAGATCAATGGAACAGGATAGAAAGCCCAGAGATAAACCCACACACCTATGGTCAACTAATCTATGATAAAGGAGGCAAGGATATCCAATGGAGAAAAGAGAGCCTCTTCAATAAGTGGTGCTGGGAAAACTGGACAGCTACATGTAAAAGAATGAAATTAGAACACTCCCAAACACTTTACACAAAAATAAACTCAAAATAGATTAAAGACCAAAATGTAAGGCCAGACACTATAAAACTCTTAGAGAAAAACATAGGCAGAACACTCTATGACATAAATCACAGCAAGATCCTTTTTGGCCCACCTCCTAGAGAAATTGAAATAAAAACAAAAATAAACAAATGGGACCTAATGAAACTTAAAAGCTTTTGCACAGCAAAGGAAACCATAAACAAGATGAAAAGACAACCCTCAGAATGGGAGAAAATATTTGCAAACGAAGCAACTGACAAAGGCTTAATCTCCAAAATTTACAAGCAGCTCAATATAAAATAAAACCCAAAAACCCAATCCAAAAATGGGCAGAAGATCTAAATAGACATTTCTCCAAAGAAGATATACAGATTGCCAACAAACACAGGAAAGGATGCTCAGCATCACTAATCATTAGAGAAACGCAAATCAAAACTACAATGAGGTATCACCTCACACCGGTCAGAATGGCCATCATCCTAAAATCTACAAACAATAAATGCTGGAGAGGGTGTGGAGAAAAGGGAACCCTCTTGCACTGTTGGTGGGAATGTAAATGGATACAGCCACTATGGAGAACAGTATGGAGGTTCCTTAAAAAACGAAAAATAGAATTACCGTTAGACCCAGCAGTCCCACTACTGGGCATATACCCAGAGAAAAACATAATTCAAAAAGACACATGCACCCCAATGTTCATTGCAGTACTATTTACAATATCCAGGTCATGAAAGCAACCTAAATGCTCATCGACCAACGAATGGATAAAGGAGATGCAGTACATATATATATTGGAATATTACTCAGCCATAAAAAGGAACGAAATTGGGGCATTTTGGGGACGTGGATGGACCTAGAGACTGTCATAGAGAGTGAAGTAAGTCAGAAAGAGAAAAACAAGTATCGTATATTAACGCATATATGTGGAATCTAGAAAAATGGTACAGTGTAATTAGTTTGCAAGGCAGAAATAGAGACACAGATGTAGAGAACAAACATATGGAAAGCAAGGTTGGGGTGGCGGGGGCGCATGGCGAGTGGTGATGGGATGAATTGGGAGATTGGGATTGACATATATACACTAATATGTACAAAATAGATAATTAATAAAAACCTGCTGTATAAAAAATAAATAAAATTAAAATTTTAAAAAAGCTAGGTCTACTGACATTATTTTAGTGTTATTTGTGACAACTTATTATTTTAAACAATTTTAAATATTTTAAATAATTCAAATATTCTCAATGCAGGAAAAATAAAAAGATAAATAATTTGCCCCATTTTCTAAATGCTAATGCTCAATGGTAAAGGGGATTTTCCAGACTTATTAATGGAAAACAGGTTATATATGTATGTATATATACATATAGGTACATACATAATGTAAATATCTGTATATATACATATGTATCTGAAATCAGAGCAGGTATCATTGTCATACAACTCATTTTATCTAACTATATATCATTGGTATTAAGTCAATGTAAGGGTCTTGAAATCAAAATTATGTTGTTTTCAACAGCATCTGGCACATGGAAATCATTAATAAATATATGCTGAAAAAATAAATTAGTAGATGAATGTATTATGTCTGTAAGTTCCTACTGCCCTATAGTACTTCATTCTTGTTTATGGCTATAAAATTTTTCAATTGACATATATAAGTAGTAACATTTAAAGAAAGTTGAATGAGGAATTAGAACAGATGTTCAGTACACACTATTTTTAAGGAAAATAAATTCTCTCATTTCTCCTTATTAGAAAAAAAGAATTGGAAATAATTCCATATCATCAGAATATTTATCCATGGTCACACTGTCTTCTAAATATCACAACATGTAAAATAAGCTGTCATATATTAACCTCCTTCACACATGTATGCACATATACATAATAGATACAACAACTAAAATAGTGAAGGGTCATCAATGTATGAAGCTGGATACATCATAGCATATTTATTTATTCACCAAGTATCTATTAAATATATATATCAAGCATCTATTATGTGTGTGTGTTTGATATAACAATTTATAAGACAACATGATCCTGCTTAAAAGCATAGATTTTAAAACAAGATGGTGTTGGATTCTAATATAGATTCTGCCACTTTTTAATTGTGTAGCTTTGGGTGATATAAATAATTAAGATGTTTTCTGCAAAGCTTATGGTGCAAAAGTTGCAAGCACAGGGACTAAACCACCCATTTTATTGATAAACCCAATGCTCAGATTGTACTTATTCCCCATTTATTTACCCCTAGGACATGTGATTCTGAGAACTGAGCATTGTTCATTCATTTTGCCTTACATACCATTAACCCCCACCAACTCAAGCTCTCAGTTTTCTGTCCCATGACCAATGTAAATGTGTGTCGTATACAAAATGTCTACTCATGACCAGAAAACAGAGTCTGTCTTACATTCACAATAATCTTTCTGCTAGCAATAATAAAAGCTTTCTTTTTTTCTTACCTGTTTTCCTTTGGTATTATTCTAGAATAAGTGGTAAAAACTTACTAAACCTCTTAAAAGTTTCTCTTGTTTGAAAGTGTGGGGAATAACAATACTCAGAACTAATACTGCCTACAGGCATAGAACATGACTATTAGAATTAATGCTGCCTGCAGACATAGAGCATGACTATTAGAACTAAGAATTAAAGCTACCTACATTTTTACTATTCGTTCCAGGAAATTCTTTTCCTGGAAGACAAGTCTGTAAAATCAGTAAATAACTTCTTTGTTTACTTCTGAAACGTCCCAGATATTAACTTATCTGAAGACTAAACTGTTCAAGTAAAGCCTTTCTCAGGACAATAGTAAACCCATCTGAGCCAAAAGCCCCTATTTCAGGACAAAAAGTCCCCTAATTTAAATTGGAAAACCATACAACTTTCATTCTTTCTGCCTCCTTTCCTGGCAAGAGACTACCTCTTTTCATGTAAAATACAGAAGTCTGCAGTGGTGATCCCCACAGTCCCTGAGTCTTACATGCTATGAAAACTCGAGCAGAAGCAAGAAGAATTACAATCCTGCAGCTTGTGAAACAAAAGCCACATTCACAGAAAGATAGACAAGATGAAAAGGCAGAGGGCTATGTACCAGATGAAGGAACAAGATAAAACCCCAGAGAAAAAACTAAATGAAGTGGAGACAGGCAACCTTCCAGAAAAAGAATTCAGATTAATGATAATGAAGATGATCCAGGACCTCAGAAAAAGAATGGAGGCAAAGATCAAGAAGCTGCAAGAAATGTTTAACAAAGACCTAGAAGAATTAAAGAACAAACAGAGGTGAACAATACAATAACTAAAATGAAAACTAAACTAGAAGGAATCAATAGCAGAATAACTGAGGCAGAAGAACGGATAAGTGACCTGGAAGACAGAATGGTGGAATTCACTGCTGCGGAACAGAATAAAGAAAAAAGAATGAAAAGAAATGAAGAAAGCCTAAGAGACCTCTGGGACAACATTAAACGCAACAACATTCGCATTATAGGGGTCCCAGAAGGAGAAGAGAGAGAGAAGGGACCTGAGAAAATATTTGAAGACATTATAGTGGAAAACTTCCCTAACATGGGAAAGGAAATAGCCACCCAAGTCCAGGAAGTGTAGCGAGTCCCATACAGAATAAATGCAAGGAGAAACACACCAAGACACATAGTTATCAAACTGGCAAAAATTAAAGAGAAAGAAAAATTGTTGAAAGCAGCAAGGGAAAAATGACAAATAACATACAATGGAACTCCCATAAGGTTAACAGCTGATTTCTCAGCAGAAACTCTACAAGCCAGAAGGGAGTGGCATGATATACTTAAAGTGATGAAAGGGAAGAACCTACAACCAAGATTACTCTACCCAGCAAGGATCGCATTCAGATTTGATGGAGAAATCAAAAGCTTTACAGACAAGCAAAAGCTAAGAGAATTCAGCACCACCAAACCAGCTGTACAACAAATGCTAAAGGAACTTCTCGTAGTGGGAAACACAAGAGAAGAAAAGGACCTACAAAAAACAAACCCAAAACAATTAAGAAAATGGTAATAGGAACATACATGTGGATAATTACCTTAAACGTGAATGGATTAAATGATCCAACCAAAAGACACAGGTTTGCTGAATGGATACAGAAACAAGACCCATCTATACGCTGTCTACAAGAGACCCACTTCAGACCTAGGGACACATACAGACTGAAAGTGAGGGTATGGAAAAAGATATCCCATGCCAATGGAAATCAAAAGAAAGCTGGAGTAGCAATACTCATATCAGATAAAATAGACTTTAAAAAAAGAATGTTACAAGAGACAAGGAAGGACACTACACAGTGATCAAGGGTTCAATCCAAGAAGAAGATATAATAATTATAAATATATATTCACCCAACATAGGAGCACCTCAATACAAAAGGCAACTGTTAACAGCTATAAAAGAGGAAATCGACAGTAACACAATAATAGTGTAGGACTTTAACACCTCCCTTACACCAATGGACAGATCATCCAAAATGAAAATAAATAGGGAAACAGAAGCTTTAAATGACACGATAGACCAGATAGATTTAATTGATATTTATAGGACATTCCATCCAAAAACAGCAGATTACACTTTCTTCTCAAGTGACCATGGAACATTCTCAAGGATAGATCACATCTTGGGTCACAAATCAAGCATCAGTAAATTTAAGAAAATTGAAATCATATCAAGCATCTTTTCTGACCACAATGCTATGAGATTAGAAATGAATTACAGGGAAAAAAACGCAAAAAAAACAAACACATGGAGGCTAAACAATACGTTACTAATTAATTAAGAAATCACTGAAGAAATCAAAAAATACCTAGAGACAAATGACAATGAAAACACGATGATCCAAAACCTATGGCATGCAGCAAAAGTAGTTCTAAGAGGGAAGTTTATAGCTATACAAGCCTACCTCAAGAAACAAGAAAAATCTCAAATAAACAATCTAACCTTACACCTAAAGGAACTAGAGAAAGAAGAACAAACAAAACCCAAAGTTAGTAGAAGGAAAGAAATCATAAAGATCAGAGCAGAAATAAATGAAATACAAATGAAGAAAACAATAGCAAAGAACAATAAAACTAAAAGCTGGTTCTTTGAGAAGATAAACAAAATTGATAAACCATTAGCCAGACTCATCAAGAAAAAGAGGGAGAGGACTCAAATCAAGAAAATTAGAAATGAAAAAAGGGAAGTAACAACAAACACGGCAGAAATACAAAGCACCCTAAGAGACTACTACAAGAAACTCTATGCCAATAAAATGGACAACCTGGAAGAAATGGACAAATCTTTAAAAAGGTATAACCTTCTAAGACTGAACCAGGAAGAAATAGAAAATATGAGCAGACCAATCACAAGTAATGAAATTGAAACTGTGGTTAAAAATCTTCCAACAAACAAAAGTCCAGGACCAGATGGCTTCACAGGTGAATTCTGTCAAACATTTAGAGAAGAGCTAACACCCATCCTTCTCAAACTCTTCCAAAAAATTGCGGAGGAAGGAACACTCCCCAACTCATTCTACGAGGCCACCATCACCCTGATACCAAAACCAGACAAAGATACTACAAAAAAAGAAAATTACAGACCAGTATCACTGATGAATATAGATGCAAAAATCCTCAACAAAATACTAGCAAATAGAATCCAACAACACATTAAAAGAATCATACACCATGATCAAGTGGGATTTATCCCAGGGATGCAAGGATTCTTCAATATACACAAATCAATCAATGTGATACACCATATTAACAAACTGAAGAATAAAAACCATATGACCATCTCAATAGATGCAGAAAAAGCTTTTGACAAAATTCAACACCGATTTATGATAAAAACTCTCCAGAAAGTGGGCATAGAGGGAACCTACCTCAACATAATAAAGGCCATATATGACAAACCCACAGCAAACATCATTCTCAATGGTGAAAAAGTGAAAGCATTTCCTCTAAGATCAGGAACAAGATAAGGATGTCCACTCTCGCCACTATTATTCAACATAGTTATGGAAGTCCTAGCCACGGCAAACAGAGAAGAAGAAGAAATAAAAGGAATACAAATTGGAAAAGAAGAAGTAAAAGTGTTGCTGTTTGCACATAACATAATACTATACATAGAGAATCCTAAATATGCCACCAGAAAACTACTAGAGGTAATCAATGAATTTGGTAAACTTGCAGGTGACAAAATTAATGCACAGAAATGTCTTGCATTCTTATACACTAATGATGAAAATCTGAAAGAGAAATTAAGGAAACACTCCCATTTACCACTGCAACAAAAAGAATAAAATACCTAGGAATAAACCTACCTAGGGAGACAAAAGACCTGTATGCAGAAAACTATAAGACACGGATGAAAGAAATTAAAGATGATACCAACAGATGGAGAGATATACCATGTTCTTGTATTGGAAGAATCAACATGGTGAAAATGACTGTTGTACCCAAAGCAATCTACAGATTCAATTCAATCACTATCAAATTACCAATGGCATCTTTTACAGAACTAGAACAAAAAAATCTTGAAGTTTGTATGGAGATACAAAAGACCTCGAATAGTCAAAGCAGTCTTGAGGGAAAAAAAACGGAGCTGGAGGAATCAGACTCCCTGACTTCAGACTATACTATAAAGCTACAGTAAACAAGACAATATGGTACTGGTACAAAAACAGAAATATAGATCAATGGAACAAGATAGAAAGCCCAGAGATAAACAAACGCACATATGGTCAACTAATCTATGACAAAGGAGGCAAGGATATCCAATGGAGAAAAGAGAGCCTCTTCAATAAGTGGTGCTGGGAAAACTGGACAGCTACATGTAAAAGAATGAAATTAGAACACTCCCTAACACCATACACTAAAATAAACTCAAAATGGATTAGAGAACTAAATATAAGACCGGACACTATAAAACTCTAAGAGGAAAACATAGAAAGAACACTCTTTGACATAATTCACAGCAAGATCTTTTTTGATCCACCTCCTAGAGTAATGGAAATAAAAACAAAAATAAACAAATGGGACCTAATGAAACTTAAAAGGTTTTGCACAGCAAAGGAAACCATAAACAAGATGAAAAGACAACCCTCAGAATGGGAGAAAATATTTGCAAACAAATCATTGGACAAAGGATTAATCTCCAAAATATATAAACAGCTCATGCAGCTCAATATTAAAACAACAAACAACCCAATCCAAAAATGGGCAGAAGACCTAAATAGACCTTTCTCCAAAGAAGACATACAGATGGCCAAGAAGCACATGAAAAGCTGCTCAACATCACTAATTATTAGAGAAATGCAAATCAAAACTACAATGAGGTATTACCTCACACCAGTTAGAATGGGCAGCATCAGAAAATCTACAAACAACAAATACTGGAGAGGGTGTGGAGAAAAGGAAAACCTCTTGCAGTGTTGGTGGGAATGGAAATTGATACAGCCACTATGGAGAACAGTATGGAGGTTCCTTAAAAAACTAAAAATAGAATTACCATATGATCCAGCAATCCCACTACTGGGCATATACCCTGAGAAAACCATAATTCAAAAAGGCACATGCACCCCATTGTTCACTGCAGCACTATTTACAATAGTCAGGTCATGGAAGCAACCTAAATGCCCATTGACAGACGAATGGATAAAGAAGAGGTGGTACATATATACAATGGAATATTACTCAGCCATAAAAAGAAACGAAATTGGGTCATTTGTTGAGACGTGGATGGATCTAGAGACTGTCATACAGAGTGAAGTAAGTCAGAAAGAGAAAAACAAATATCGTATATTAACGCATATATGTGGAACCTAGAAAAATGGTATAGATGAACCAGTTTACGGGGCAGGAATTGAGACACAGATGTAGAGAACAAACGTATGGACACGAAGGGGGGAAAGTCGTGGGGAGGTGAGGGGGGTGGTGTGATGAATTGGGCGATTGGGATTGACATGTATACACTGATATGTATAAAATTGATGACTAATAAGAACCTGCTGTATCAAAAAATAAATAAAATAAAATTCAAAAAAAAAAACATTCAATTTTGAAACAACATTTTATTTATTCACTAATTTTTCAGACTCTCATGTATCCTAATCCTTAAAATAGTATTTCGTAAAATTTGCTCATTCCAATCAGATCCCCACATTGAAAGGCCTACCTTAAATTCCCACCCCAGACACTGAAAATCTATTGTTATTTGCCCCAAAGCAAATAACACCACTAAGACTTTATCAAATGGATGTCTTGCAGCAGTGGATTGTAAACTCAATTTTGCATGATCAGCTCTGGTGATGTTTTGAAGATCTATAGCCAGCAGTCCTAGAAATCCTAGCAAGATAGAACTGAGATCCCTATTTCTGTTCAATACTCCCGTTTCAAAAATAGTTTGCTCATCTGAGGTCCCTTAATACTTCACTCAGAAGTCTCTCTAAATGTAACAGTGATTTAAGACTTTCACTAAGTTGAGTTCTAATTTCCTCTCATCCATTTCTCAAATTCTGAGTTTATTTTTTCTCCTAGGAATGAGAAACTTTAGCTAGCAATCCTTTGATTATTTAGTAAGAGTTGCACATTTTTTCCTTGGTAGAAATATGTCCTGTTAACTGATGACACTAGTATTTGTTCCTATTTTCCCTTTTCCCAAGCAGTACTATAACTCTGTCAGAAGGACACTTTCCCTTAATACAGCAGGTAATAAACTCAGCTTTGGTTGATCAACAGGCTATTCTGATGGTATTTTGGGAAGTCAAAAATTTATACTTTCTATATCACAGGCTTACTATAAATGTTACAAAAAACTTTGCAAGTTAAATAACATACAGTCTTAAATTTTTCCCTGGTTGTGATCAAATCCTTCACCAGGTTATAGTGGTTTCCCTTTTATTTCCTAAGATTTCTTCTTTTGGTCTCATTTTTACAACTCAACTATTTTTAGCCAAATTTTATTCATGGTATCTCACAATTGAATAGTAATTCCTTTTTATCTTTATTAGTCATTACAGAGAGTTTGTCTTTGGATATCTTTTGAAGTTTCCAAATTTCACTTCATAAACTATGTTTCTCCTTCTCCTATGACATAGATTCAATTTTTTTACAATTTCATGTTATGCATCTTAGGTTGTTAATTTCTAATTGTACAATCCACACAAATAGTTGAAATTTAAATTTTCTCCCAAATGAATGCTGTGTTACTGCCTTAACAAATGGAATTGCTTTACCTTTCTGTCAATACCTTTCATGGCTGTCAACATAAGGACTTTCTTTTTCAGCTATTTTTTGGCTGAGCGTAAGAAAGATTACCTGTAGTTTAATTAAAGTCTAATTGTGTTAGGCAGATTTCCAGAGGGTCCCAGTGATCCCTGTTCCTAATACCCAGGGCCTTGAGGAATAGCCTCCTTTCGAGACAATTGCATCTAACCTACAGAGCACAGCAAAGTTGAGGAGATGTCCCTTTTCAAATTAATTTACAAAAGACTGTGACTTCGGTATGGCTAGTACAGTCTCCAAATTACTTTCTCACCTTGCATGCATTGATAAAGCAAGCTGTCATGAGAGAGAGACCTACGTGGCAAGGACTTCAAGCAGCCTCAGGCCAAGAGCCAACAAAGAATTGAGGCCCTCAGTCCAACATCGAGAAAGGAACTGAATGTTCACTGAGTGAGCTTGTAAATGGTTTCTTCCTGAATTGAGAATTTTGGTGAGACCATACAACCTGGACTTGCACCATGATTACAGTCTACTGGGAGAGTGTGAAACAGAGGCCCCAGCTGTGCCATACCTGGATTGTTGACCCACAGAAACTGTAATATGATAAGCATGTGTTGTGTTAACTGCAGAATGTTGGGGCAATGTGTTATTCAGCCAGTGGTAACTAATACACATGTTCTGATAATATATCAGGTAGAACTTCTTTCTTTTGTGGTTATTTCTTGGTGCTTCTCAACTTACGCTCCTCTGAGCTCAAAGATGGTTTAAGAGATAAGCTTGCTATGTCACAGAGGTTTTATGGTTTAACCATTCAGAGGCCATAATAATCAAATTTGTTGGTAACAGATATAACTCTTCCTGATTAAACAGAAAGAGAGGTTTTTGTTTTTGCTTTTGATAGTCTGTGGAGCTGCTGAGAGGACTGGAGAGCCAGGCATGAAACAAAGCCTCCTTAAATACCGAACAGGCTGCTGAGGAAGCCACTCCAGCTCCTGCTGCCTCCATAAGTTCTAGAAGAAGATTCCATGGTCACAGAAGCTGATACAGGAAAGGACTCAATCTTACAATCACTACCACTTCTCAAAGTTAAACATGTGCTTCATTTTTCCAAATTGAAGTCTCTTGTGGGTTCATCTGATTGGCAAACCAATGCTGTACATCTAAATCTTGACAGAGGCCGATATCTTTAGTTTTTTTGAGATCAATGTTGAATTGATGGAATTTAGGAAGCTGAAAATTCCCCTAATATAGCCAGGGCTTAAAGAAATAAAACCTTAAAGAAATGAGAGCACATGTTATGAAGTATGTAGTGTGTTATTTAATGAAAATCTACTGAGGGAAGAATTAAGGGGTATTGACCACGAGGCAGAAGCAGAAGATTATCATACCAGTTACAACACGTTGAAGTTATGAGGACAATTCAAAATCGCCCCAGCTTTCCAATTATTATTTTGAGGTTTGAAGTTGTAGGAAAAGTCCTTGCACACAAAAGTAAAGGAAATTCCAATGCATAATAGCATATACTTGGAAAGTGATTTAACTATACATTTTGGAAAGAAAGGAGGAAGGAAGCAACAAAGTAAATCTACATCTGAAAAAATACTTACATATATATTTTTTTTAAATGAGAAGGCCAATAAAGGTAAAGTATATAGCTGGGAGATTTAAATACATGTTTGAAAACAAAGTGAGTCACAGTAATTTTTAAGAAGAAAAAATGAAATATGCCAATGAAGAAGTAAAGATATTGAAGATATATTTGATGATTTAGTTACAGATATCATAAGGTTCTGTTGTATGTGGATGAGAGGCCTTTCCCTCATTACTGAGCAGCCAGAAAACATTGCAGTTGTCGACCACATAAAACCCCATATGACACAATATGGTCAAGCCATATCTAGTTTTCTAGAAAATTTTCAGGAGGATTCTACCCTGCATCTCCAAGTCTTGGATAGATGTTGCTCTTTTAGTTTCAAATATCAGTTTTAATTGTAACACATAGCAAATTATAATTTCCTGTTTACTTTTCCAGAATACTATTTGAGTACAAATTTCTTTAGGGTACAGAATAAGTCTCATTCCCCCTTACATCCACATTGGGTGCCAAAACCTGAAGCTAAAAATTATGGATACTACACAGTTTTCTGTGGGCAAAAGTGAGACCAGACATTTCACATACATTTGACAGACTAAATCATGTAAATCTATGGGACAGGAGTACTAGAATATTTTTTAAGTTAGAAAGTCTGCTGGAAGAAAAATTAATATTGAAGAAGTGATATTTTGCAAGCTCTACATTTTAAGATGCTAATTAACATGATATTAAACTGGAAAGATGAACTTAAGAATTTAAGATCAATTCTTAAAATAGCTTCAAAAAAGAGGAATCAGTATTTGAAATTATTTGGTATGCATTAAAAGGGGTCTATTTTTTCTTATTGTGCAATAAAGTTTTTTTTTTTTTAATTAATATACATACTTTGCCTGGGATTGACTTTTCTATGGTTGTTTGGCAGTAAATTTTTAGAGTCCGTCTTTCCTCATAATAGTATTATTTTACATATAGGTTATGGAGATAGAAGTCACATAGGACACCTCTCTCTTATAGATGTTATCTTTAAAATGCAAATACCCTTCATTAGCTCATTTACGGTAGTCTCTAAAAATACTGTAAAATATAGTTTAAAATATTATTATATGTTTTAAAATTGTCTTTTTTCAAAGAGGATAAATATTTCCTGATCTATTCATTCATATTTTTATTCAAGTATTTTAACCGTGAGTGTATGTCAACACCCAATTTTCTAAAGACATCACTAAAATCAAGTTTACTTCTTACTGCAGTAGAAATACTATTATTCTGCTATTGTAGAGTTTTGATAGTATAAGGGAAGGAGAGGTCAAAGGTGAAATACTTATAAGAGTTTGGGATTGGCTTAAGATGGATTTTTCAAATTAGAATCCTAATCAGAATTTGTGAAAAAATAGTTCAGTTATAGTGCTCAGAGTGAGTCGAGAGTTTTGCAATGAATTTTAAACAGTACAACAATCAATTGCTCTGAGAAGAGGTCTATTACCCTGACAACTTGAGTAGGCTAGTGTTTGGATAGAAAGGTATTGTGGAAGTTCCTAAAATAAACAATGTAATTTGCAATCTCACCTCTCTGGGTGAGAAATTTCCTGGAATAGTAAAATTAATTTGACATAGGTTTTTAATTAGTCAATTTAACTTAATGTAAACAGTGAGCTTTGGGCTGGAGATGGTTTTAGTTTGGACCTGCTATCTTAATGTTTTTCCTTATGGAGTCAACTGTCTGTAAGTGTAGAAGACCAGATATATGACTAGGTCAAGTTCATATACAGGATGTACAGGACCAGGAAATATTTGCTGTGCCCTTTCTATCTAAACAATTTGACTATAAAATCTATTATAAAATGAATGACTAATGCGAGTTATAGTGATTTATCAATGAAGATTTAAAATAATGAACAGAGAAGAGGCACTGATGTATTTATTATTCAATCAGTGCCTGTGAAGATTTTTCCAGTATCCAGGCACTGTCTTTTCCTATGCTGGTATAGGGACTGTCAGTGTGTGTCTGTTTCATTGTCAAATGTAGTTGTTGGCTAATTTCATATCATCTC
Source organism: Balaenoptera ricei (assembly GCF_028023285.1). Taxonomy (NCBI): domain Eukaryota; kingdom Metazoa; phylum Chordata; class Mammalia; order Artiodactyla; family Balaenopteridae; genus Balaenoptera; species Balaenoptera ricei. Next base: position 139,034,544 of record NC_082642.1, read on the forward strand.
CATTGAAAAAGGACAATACAAAGCCATGGCTCTTCAGTATGTGTTTGCATTAAAACTATATAGATCTTCTTTCCTCACAATTTCTTGACACCATTTATTTAATTCTGGTTACATCATTACTCAAAGTGCTGCATCACCCATTGTGCCACTTGTGAGTGTTGGCTTCTAATGACTCAGTGTGTATTACTATGCTTCCTTGATGCTGATGAATAATGCAAGTCTTACCCATTGTACAAAAGAGGATGTACAAGGTAATTTGTTCTCCACCCCAGGTTTTCTGGGACTAAGTGTGGTAATGAACCCAGTTATTCGGATACTACTGTTATAGACCTTGGGAAGATCACTTTGAGTAGGGACTTTCTTCATCTCTATTGTCCTTGGAGGTGTATTTATTTTTCTTTTATTCTAGTTCACAGATTTTGTAGACAGACTGCATGAAACTCAGATCAACTCAACCATGTGATTGTCTTTGTTCCATTTATTACATTCTTACAGGTTCCTTTAAAGTGGGTGTAATGTTTGTATAGAAATTGAATAAGTACCATTTTCCTGTTTAAGAGTGGGGAGAGATCTCTGTTGAACTGCTAGTCTCATATCTTAATAACTACATGGCTAGAGTTTATGAACTTTCTTCTCTTCCTGTCTTCCTTTTTTTCCTTTCTCCTTACATGACTAATGTTATGATAAAATGTGTCCACAAGACAAAGAACATTGATTGAAGATGGTAACACAGTATCATTTGTCAAAAGAATATAATGTTAAGAAAAGTTATATAAAATTTGGAATAAAGCAAAATCGACTAATGACTGTAAAGTCCTTTTAGTATCAGAATTGGGCATTTTTTAACATGTCCATTTAATGATGGTGATAAGAAATGATTCTAATTAAAAGAGTAAAATCCACAAAATGAGAGATGAAATGAGACTTACTTCAAACTATTCGAGCCTAAAAGACACAAACTTAACCAAAATCTTAAACAAACAAGGGCTAAAAAGGAGAAGAACGATAGCCATTAAAGAGCCTAGTAAGAGAAGGAACCAGGGTTAACTCTGGGCTTCCTTAACTGTTGACCAGACAAGGGAGGCGATATCGCCCCTGTCAAAATTATGAAGCCACTCTGCCTTGATCTGCTGGAAGGTAATCAAGGGTCAGATGACTGTCAAGAACCACATCAGCCAAGGAAACAAGGGAGGTCCCAAGTCCCATTAAGGCTTCAAATAGGAGCCAACCCACTACATCATTTTACTTATCTGTTGATGGTGCCTGTCTTTGGAATAGGTATCTCAGATCCTCCACTGGCTCACAGATGTATTGTTATTCTGTTGTGACCTGAGGGGTTTCTGGAGGTAAAAGCTTTAGTCTGGACAATTGTACCCAACTAGATATCCCTTGTAGTTTGACAGCAGGGGGCGTGGTTAAAATTGCTTTATAGGGGTCCTTCCATCTTGGCAATCGTTGGTCTTGGGTGGGATCCCTCTTTTCAGGTTTTAGGAAGAACTTGGTCCCCGGGGTTTATTTGTGAAGGAATAGTTCCTTCCTCTGTAGTTTTAGTGGGAGCCAGCAGTGTCTTGTGGGCATAGCCCTGGATTACCTTCTGAACTTGTCCTAGATTAATAGTATATCTCTGGGCCTGGTTCCCTTTTTCATCCAGTAGAATGTCAGTAGTGAGAAAAGGCCTCCCATAGGTCATTTCAAATGGCCTAAATCTCAGAGTACCCCTGGGGGCTACCCAGACCCTGAGGAGTGCAATAGGGAGCAGGCTGGTCCAGGGTTCATGCGTTTCTTGGCAGAGCTTTACTAAGGTTTTCTTTAGAGGGTTCATTTTCTCTGTCCTGTCCCTGAAGCCTGTGGGTGCCAAGAGGTGTGTAGCTTGTAGTCTATCCGTAGGGCTGTTGTGAGCCCCTGTGTGACTTTGGCTATAAAAGAGGGCCCGTTATCACCCTGGAGGGACTTTGGGAGTCCAAACCGAGGAATTACTTCTTTTAAAAGGGACTTACAGACATCCATAGCCTTTTCAGATTGGGTGGGGAAGGCTTCAACCCATCCTGTGAAAGTATCAACAAATACCAGAAGATATTTACATCCTGACCATGGGGGCATTTGGGTGAAATCTAACTGCCAGTCTTCCCCTGATATGTCCTTCGGCGTTGAATTGGCCTGAGTAACGAAGAGGGGATTGGATGGGTCTGTGGGTTATTATGGGCACATAAATCACAGGCAAGCGTTACTTGTTTTACGGTTCTTTTAAGCCTGTTCCCTGAAAAAGCCTTTTGCATCAAGTCCCATAGTCCATCCCATAGTGCATAGTGGGTGACATCATGTAAGCTCTTAGTGAGTTTCCATTGTTGGGCCTCAGGGATTAGAACCTTATCCTCTTTTTTATACCAGCCTGTGCTTCCCTTCTCATAGCCCCATTTCTCAGGAGTTTCTTGTTCCTGTGGGGAATACTGGAGAAGGCTAAGGAGTTCAGGGGGGCCATCTTACTAGAGCCATAACTTGTTCGGGTTCCTGCAGTTGAGCTGCCTGTTTTGCAATTTGATCAGCTTTGCTGTTCCCTTGGCTCACAAAAGATCCATCCCTCTGATGGCCCCTACAGTGGATCACTGCTACCTGGGTTGGAAGCCGCACTGCTTCTAAAAGAGCCAGAGTCAAATCTTTATGTTTTATGGGGAAATTTGTAGCGGTTAACATTCCTCTTTCTTTCCAAATGGCAGCGTGAGCGTGCAGTACCTGGAACCCATATCTAGAGTCAGTAAAAATATTTAATTTCTTATCCTTCCCTAATTGCAAAGCTCTCATTACTGCAATTAGTTCAGCCTTCTGGGCTGATGTCTGTGGTGACAGAGCATTGGCTTCTGTGACTTCATCTAGACTAACTATGGCATACCCGCCTTTAGGTTTCCCATTTCTACAAAATTGCTCTCATCAGTAAACCATTCGACCTCAGGGCTGTTAAGAGGCTCATCTAGAAGATCAGGCCTGCTGGAGCAAGTTCGTTATATGGTCGCTATACACTGATGTGCTAAGTCTCCACTCTCGACCGCTGGAAGCAGAGTCGCTGGGTTCAGGTTTTGGCACACCATTAAGGTTATGTTAGGGGTGTCCACTAGAAGGGCCTGATATCTTGTTCACCCCTCCCATCAACCAATGCTGTTCTTTGACTTCCAGCACAGATTGTACCTGATGAGGGGTTAACACATCTAAGGGTTGTCCCAGGGTGAGCTTGGAAGCCTCATTAACCAACAAGGCTGTGGCTGCTACCGTCCGCAGGCAGCTTGGCCATCCCAGGGCCACTGAGTCCAGTTGTTTTGGGATGTAAGCCACTGGTCTCTGATCTGGTCCCAGCTTTTGGGTCAGGACCCCTAGTGCTATCCCTGAACTCTTGTGAATGTATAGGGCAAAGGGCTTGGCCAAATTTGGAAGGCCCGGTGCTGGTGCTCTACTCAATTCAGGCTTTACAGTCTCAAAGGCCCGCTGGTGGTCCCTATTCCATTGAATTGGGTTCCCTTTCTTCTCCCTTTAGAGCCTCGTATAGGGGTTTTGCTATAAGGCCATAACTTGGAATGCAGATACAACAGAACCCAGCCATCCCGAGAAAGCCTAGGAGTTGTCTCTTTGTGGTTGGAGATGGTAATGCACTAATTGCTGTTTTTCGATCTATGGCCAGGGCTCAAGTCCCTGGGTTCAAAACAAATTCTAAATACTGAACCCATTGCTGTGAGATCTGAGCCTTGTTTAGAGAGACTTTATATCCCCTTTTTGCCAGAAAATTTAGGACCCTAACACTATTTTGATCTGAATCTTGTTTGGTCTCACTACTTATCAATAAATCATCAACATATTGTAGCAGAGCTCCCTTCTCCAGGCTCAGTTCCCTCAGTTCCCTTGCTAAAGCATTTCGAAAAAGATGGGGGCTGTCCCGAAAGCCCTGTGGAAGCGTTGTCCATGTGTATAGGGTAGCCTCCAGGGTGTCAGCGTCCCTCCATTCAAAGGCAAAAAGGTGTTGAGAGTCTGGATGTAGTGGAATACAGAAAAATACATCTTTGAGGTCCAAAACAAAGAAATACTGAGATTTCCCTGGCACTTGGATGAGGAGGGTGTATGGGTTTGGCACCAATGTGTGAACAGGGATGACTGCCTCATTCGCTGCTTGTAAGTCTTGCAATAACCGATACTCCCCGTTAGGCCTCTGAACATGGAGGATCGGGGAATTGCAAGGGAATTGGCAGGGCCTAATGAGTCCGTGTTTTAGGAATCTGCTGAGCAGCGGTTGGATTGCCCCCAGGGCCTCAGGCTTTAAAAGATATTGTCTCTTCCATGGGTATTTCTCCCCAGGCCTTAACCTTATTTTTATTGGGGGAACACATTTTGCCCTTCCTGGCACCGTATCTGAAACTGCAGGATCTACCTGTTCTGTAATTTCTTGGGGGATGTCTTGGGGAAAATTTTGATGCCCAACAGGTGGGTCATCTGGGGCTACTAATAGATGCATTCTCTGTTCGGATTCTTTACCTCCTTGGACTTCACCCTGTTCTAAGAATATAGTAGCTGCTAACTTATTTAGCAAATCTCTCCTGAGGAGGGGGGACAGGGCATTCTGGCATATACAAAAAGGAGTGAGTAATAATAATGGACTCGATTCCACAGGCAAGGGGAGAGGTAAGTCACCTTACCTTTGGCCGTCCTTCGTCTCCCATCACGGTTGGAGAGGGGGCCAGTTGGCCAAGTCAGAACAGAGCAAGCGGCTCCAGTGTCTACAAGAAATTCAGTTCTCCTACCTGCCACATCGAGGGTGACCCGACACTCCGCTGGAGTCATGAGGATGGAGCGAGTGGGATCTGGAGCCGGGCAGGCGCTCAGGTCCATCAGTCAGTGTGTGGGTATCTCTCATCCGAGAGATTCGCAAGGAACTGGGGCCAGTTGGGGTTGCCCCTTGGGCGTCCCACAGGAGCGTGCTCAGGACATTCCCCCTTCCAGCACCCCCGTTTCTGACAAAAGGCACACTGGTTCGAGCCCAGGCGGCTTCTCAGTGGTCTGTCCAGCTTTCTCGGCCCTCCAGGGTCCGCTCGAGGTGGTGGGTGAATCAGAGCAGCCCAAAGCTGCGTTTTCTATATTAGCCTCTTATCCTTATTGGCCTCCTCTGTTAAGTCTCGGTTGTTATAGACCTTGAAGGCCTCCTCTACCAAGGTTGACAATGGGGTTTGGGGCCCAGCCTCAAGCTTTTGTAATTTTCTCTGGCTATCAGGAGTAGCCTGGGTGATAAAATTCATGGCCAATAGTGTGCTCCCTTTTGCGGACTCGGGGTCTGTATTGGTGTACCTGCTGAATGCCTCTGTCACCCAGCTCGGGAAGACTGCTGGTTTTCACCTTTTTCCTGTGTAACCTCTCGGACTTTATCATAATTTACAGGCTTCACCATACACCTTTTCATTCCTTCTGATAGACAAGTATTATAATGTCTCATCCTAGCCTGGCCTACACAATCTTCATAGTCCCAGAGTGGGGCATGTTCTGGGATTGCATCCCCACCCACCTGATAAATTTGGTGGTGTAATTGGTGGCCAGTAGGTCATCTGCATGTTTCCTGGCCTTTCTCAGTATACGTCCCTTTTTATCTGGGGTGCAACAGTGGGCCAGAATAACCATGATGTATTTGGGAAGTCTGTCAAAAATTTCAAAAAATTTTAAAACACCTGGTCAGATAGAATCATAGGTCGCTGTGAAGCAATTACTCCTTGAGCTAAGGTGAAAAAGAGATTTCAAAAGTAAATACAGATCTCTTAAAGGCACAGAAACTCACACGATCTGTTATCAAAACCAGCATTTCAGGAAAACTTTGTTCTCTTGTGAGAGAGAGAAACCAAATCCAGTCTTGCATCAGCCTACTCTTAATAAAATCCATTTACCTAATTAAACTTAATCCAACCTTAGAAGACCCTGCCCACACACAAAATTCTTTTCTCAATGTTCCCCTTCTGCAAACATTCCATAACTTTCTGTAGCCATATTTTGTCCCTTATCCTTTCCATTCAGAAATAACCAGCTCTAGGACAAAATCAACTTTTTTCCTTGCAACAAAATATATTTCCATTCCTCATACCTTCTTTTCTGAATACACTCATCCTACTTTCCTTAATCAACCATGAACTGTCTTTTACATTAGCATTGTATAGATTGGTAGAGAACATCTCAAGGTGGCACCACACATCTTTAGTTTCTCTCTCACAAGAAGACAAAAGTAGGTAAATTTAGACCTGTTTAGCAATTAATGTTCCCAATATTTTATCTTATTTGAAATGGCCTGGATATTCAGTGAATTCCTATCATTGAACTTAATTTTATTTCAAATTTACCAAAATTTGGGGAGGCTGTTTAGATGGATGTCTCCTAAACATAATTATGCCTTTAGAGTTTACCAAAAGGTTCTTATCCTAGTTACATTTACTTAAAAATTTAATCATATCAGGTTGTCTTCCCTATTGACGGATTTATAACAGAAACAATATGTACTTACTGACTTCCAGTAACCCTAGGTACAATGAAAGTATTATACTTAATGTTGATAACTCTGAAGACAGGTCTGTAGTAATTAAACCCACAAGCCTAAGCGAGCTCTAATACCAGATATTAATTCAATATTGAATATTTCCCAGATCACATGAACCCAAAATGTATTCTGCTGAGCCTCCTTTATATTTCTGAGAATGTATAAGTGCTCAGTTTCCTTTAAGCCAATTAAATACAGTTCATTTACAAGTTAATTTTTACATAAAGACAGACAGAACCAGAGACCTCATAGTTTTCCCACTTGAATTTAAAATGGCCCCCCTTTTTCTTCCCTCAGTCTGGGGGACTACAGATGAATCAGGTAGTTCCTGCAAGCCAAGGCAGAAGAGTTACATTGTAAAAGCAGAGGAGGGAAAAATGCAAGCACCTGTCTTTTCTTTTTGTTCTTTAAAATCCCATTAAGTAACCCATGGCCGGAGTCTCAGGCAATGTGGGCCGTGAGTATTTCAAGGTTTCAGTGCTCCGCCGTGCCCACGATGTCGGCAGAGACTTCCACGAGGAGTTGGACAGATGAAACTACATCCCAAACAGTTAACCAATCGCAAAACTGAAAGACACAAACAGGAAGTTTTCAAGAAGGATATAGGGAACGGGAGGGTAGGGGTGAGGAACAAGGGAGAGGTAAAGGGAGGACGGACAGAAAAGACTGAAAAAGAGAAAGAGACAGAGAGAGATTGCCCGTCCCCTGCAGGTGTCTATTCAGGCACCAACCTGCGGGGTTCCAGAAAGGGCCAATGAAGGGGGGAGCACCCTGTCCACTGCCCACCCGGGTGATCAAGCCCAGAAACAGCCAGTTGTACGTCATCTGTGGGACTGCAACACGCTGGTGGGACTCTCACCCACGCGTACACCAGTGTATACAGATCTGCCGCCAATAAAAAAAGAAATCTGCCGCTTCACCCCATTCCCAGCGAGACTTCTCTTGGCAGCAGGAAAATAAACGTGAGAATATTGGGACGATCAGACTTCCAGCCACTACACGATATGAGGTTTGAACCTCTATCACTCTCATAAATCTCCAGTCAGGAGAGCCTGCTGGACCAAGGTCTGCACGGTGTGAGGTGAGCCTCTTCCACCTCTTGCACCTCTGCTTGTCACCCATCAAGGTGAGCCATTACCAGCCAGAGGGAGCATGGTCTCACAAGCTTAGAGGAGTGAGGCTGAGGCTGGCCCACGTCTACTCTCTTGGAAGAATAGGACAGAATTAAGAGAGGATAGAGAGAGAAGTAGAGAGATTTCAGGAGAGGGAAAGGGACAAAGGGGAAAGGGAAAATGGTGAGGGAAAAAGGACAAAGGCAAGGGGAAAAGTGTTGCCTGAATGAGGGTACTGAGGCCCCCAGGGGCCAGGAAGGCAGACTTACCAAACTCAGTGATGCTTAAACAAGAGGTTCAGGTGGCCACGTGTCACCCACAGGGAAGCTGCATTCAGTGGTCCCGGAGGGGCCCAGATCCTCTCCCCAGATGGGGACAAGTGCCCCATGTTGGGCGCCACAAAATATGTTACCAACCAGGGTTCTTGGCCTTCCCCAATCAATAGAAATTGACTAGAGGCCAGACAAGAAATTCAGGCAAGGCTTTATTGGGGCCCCTGCTGCAACAGGGGGGAGTGAGAACAAACAACAGTTTCCCCTGCTCGCTCACTCCAAAGTTACGTTTAACGTTTGTATTTTATCACCGTGGTAAATGTCTCTATTTCATATTTCATATGCTTTCCCAAGTGCTAGCATAGGAGGGCAATGGTGGGAAGATATTAACAATGCCTGTAGCCCTAGAAACTAGCATGTCTGGGATGTTCAGGGAAAAGGACAATCATAAAGGTTTCATGGCAACAGCAGAACTACTGGGCATTGTAGGGAAATTGGGAAGAAAAACAAAAATTAAAAACACTTTTTGAGACATTAGCAGATCTATAAGGAGACAGCTGATAGAGTGGGACACATGAGATTAAAAAAAGACTTACAAGAAGGCAGGACTGAGGGACAGATTTGTTTATCATAAGTTTAAAGTCCATTGTTGATGTCACTGCTATGGGGGTGGGTGCCTGAGGGAATGAATGTATATAGGCATGAAAAATGAGCTAAGGGTTAATCCCAGGATGGTCAGTACTAGGAGGTAAAAATGGAAAGAGAAATTAAGTGTCCATGTATCCTTCAACGCATTCACATTTGACAAAGCCTGGTTCTCACACCTTGTACAAGGAGACTGTGGTTCAAAGTACCCAGGATACGGAGCCAAACATTGTAAGTTATATTCTTTTTTCTATCTGATAAGCATTATTTCTTTTTGAGCATTATTTAACGACTCTTCTTGGACTTGAGTTTCCTTATTTGTAAAGTGAAAATAATAATATCTGTCCTTCTCTACTAACAGCAAATTACAAATTAGGGTTGTATTTTATGTGAGCACTTATTTCAGAGAGATACAGATACAGGTTTTATGGAGTGATTTAACTAAAAATTACATTTTCTACTTATCTTGGAACTTTGAACACAGTGTGGATAAGGCAGGTTGGGTCACTAATGAACTCCATGCATTTCTTAGTTACTTTAATAGACAAAGCTAGGAGCGGAAACAGTGAAGACAATTGTCAATGTTCCTGTGTTCCTTGGATGAAGCATCGTAAAATTCCTATAAAAAGAAATTTGAGCACTTACCACACATCTGGAAATAATGGCTGAGAAAAAAGGAGATGACTCATTGGAAGATGTGTAATGGAATATTAGGTTGACTGATACACAATTTTTAGCCCTAAAATAACAGTCCATCAATTCAAAAACCAAATCTCCATATCTAAAAAGTAAATTAACATTTTTGAAGGGATCTCTAAACACCCTGAGTTTGGAAAAAATAATCTATTTTTCCCATTTATATGTAGGGCTTCCAGATAATGAAATGCAATACCCTTAAAAGGGAAATTCAGATTAAAGTTTCATCTCTGATAAACTAAATCTTTTATGCCAAAATGAAAGTGTTGCATTTTTCAATGAAATGTGGTTTCTTCAATACTTAGAATTCAATGTCTGCAAGAGCTGAATGGATAGGAGCTTAATTGCTAGAAGAGCAATGTTCAAGAGGGAATGGGGAGGAATAAGTTATTTGATGCATGCATTTTTTTCTCAATTTCAATGGATCTCCTTTGTTATGATTATCTTTAAGCCCTGAGGTATGTTTTTCTTGTATATCATAAATTAATTAATAATTTGCTGGTGCATATAAAAAAGAGTTAGATTCAGCTCTGAATTATCTATAGAAATGGTAGAAAATAGTCACATATAATTTAAAAATTATAATATGGAGAGAATCAGTAAATTTTTTTTTTTTTTTTTGCAATGAAGTCCAATACAAAGACTCTGTCCAATGTTCAATTGCCCATACTATGCATGCACTTTCAGCTAATCATTGCTTTGATTTTTGTACCTGACTGCCAGTTGCCTTTAACCTCACTCCTTTAACTGGATTCCCAAAAATCAAGTAGTTGGAAAAGCAGCTTATAAGCTCATGGGATTTTCTGAAACATGATTCATCATCATCATCATCTGCGCCATCCTTTGGTCCCTGTCTGAACATGCTAATGTTTTGTGAAGATGGCTTACTGAATGAAATGTGTATCTCTGTAGTTGGAGGATATAAGACTCACTAGAGATCAATATTATCTGTATTTAAAGAAAAGTTGCATTTTGTATGTCCTGAATTTCTTTCTCAGAACATTTTCCACTCCCACATTATAGTGCCCTTTGCTTATCACAAGCATGCAATACTCCGGGCTGTTGATGAGGGTTTTCCTTTAAAAGATAAGTCCTTGTTCACATTTTTGAGTACAAAATTAAATAAAAGAGTAGAAAATTGAGAGAGAATTGATTTTCTAGGTGTTTACTTTAAAAATGTGTGGTCTAGTTGGCAGGGTGTTTGTTTGATTTTGAAACATATATATTGCATATATGCAAAAGATCAATCTATCTGATGTCAAATGAGTTATTACATGAATTCTAACACTGTTTGGTTTTTTTTTTGTTTTTGGGGTTTTTTTTAGTATTAATTTGGTTAAAGCAAACACACTTAAAATGCCCAGATATGTATTTAAGGCGATATGAAAATTGTTTCCAGGCATTTTGGACATGTAGACTTTCATTGCAGAGGGTTATAAACACCTGACAGAATTCTCTGATTGGAGCAAATCACACACTACCCCAGCGATCAAATCTTTTCTCTTTTCTAAATTTAAGAGAGAAGACAAATGGAAGGAATTTAAAACTAGTTCTTTGGTAATTAGCCATGACTGGAGCAATTCAAAATCACAACTTAATAGTGCTTCTGAACTGGTTTACATTACTTAAAGCAAAATGTTCTCACTTGGATCTATCATCCATACAATGAGACATATTAATAAATACTATTTTAAAAAGCAGAGCTTAATTGAATACAAGATACTTAGAGAAGATAGCTTCATCTTGCTGAAGATGGTATTTACCACCTACTGGGAAATGTATCTCAAACTCAAAGGAAATAAGAGGTTTTGAGAAACCATTCTCAAATTTCCAAAATGAAGCAGACCCAATGGCCATTTTCCCCACGTCTAAGTGACAACCAACTGTAACATATCTTTGTCCCCTTCTCTGAAAGACTACTCTGAGTTCAAATGCATATCCCCATAAAAAACCTACAATTTATTTTTTTAAAATGTGTAGGCTACCCTTCATAAGGAGACAGTAAAGTTTTTATCTTTTTGGATATCTGTGAGGTCCTTATTTCAGAAAGTTTACAATAGGCAATGCAAAATATGAAAGATAGTCTCTGATTCCTTCATTTTACACAAAAACTTTGTTTTTTTCTTAAAATATTTCTGAATTTAAAAAATCATACATTTCATGTCTATATATTGTTATAAAGTGATTTACAGTATGGTTCAGTTTATCTAAGAAGGACAAAGAACACAAAAATATCTGTTTATAATAAACAAATCATGAAAGAATAGTCAATGAAATAAAAATAAAGGTTATTTATAATGGAAGAAATAAGATATAGAGGATTATCTTATCTTAAAAACTAGGCTCCTTTAAATCGTCCTTGTTTTATCAATTTTAGTATAGGTTTTACTTGTAAATTTTACTTTAGAGCCATGCAAATAGTTCATATAATTATTAAACAAAATTACACTAAAATATCCAAAATAATACAACCAAAAGTAAAATGTAATGAGTGAATGTAAATATGCACACAGTTGCTCATATCCACACAGGTAAAATTATGCCAAATGGATTTAAAATACAGTAATTTGACTATAAATTTATAGTGGAACAAAAAATATTACAAAAAATCAATTTTTAAAAAAAATTATATCATTTGAAGTGGTGTGATATTCTAATTTTGGAGATGGCTGTATTTGTTGTAAGGTATAAAAACTGAATAATCATATAATGTTTTAATTTTCTCATTCTCAGTGTTCTAGATAAAAGAGCCTCTCAGTAGGGGTAAAGGAGATGCAAACGTAAGGTAAAGCAGGTTAAGTAAACATCCCATAATCTGCATTTTAAATTAAAAATATTGCTGTGAGCTCATTATGTGCTTTATTTTAAAAACCAGCAAGCAGACAACAAAATTTTTCTAGCACTTTCTACTAAAAAGACCTCAAAACAAAGGGCTATCCCTTAGCAATAGCATCTCTAGTCCATATAGGCCTTCCACAAAAATGATCCTGGATACAGAGGAAAAATGTCTCATTCTAGCTATAGACAAGATAACACACAAGATGAGTCTGCAATATCCTAATATCAGATGGCAAGGAAGCTCTGAACAGTGACAGGATCATGTCAGAAAGACACAGGAACCTCTTAGAAAGAGCTTTCACTAGCCAAAGATGGCATATTTTTGAATCACAAAAAGTAAATCCATCAATTTATACCCATAAGTTAATTAAATTTTTTAAACATTCATTTTTTAAGCTTGAGGAAAAATTATGCTGAAAGCTGATAAAGTCAGAAGAAAGAAGTATTTAAGTCTTTCCCTTAGGGATTGTATGTACTACTGGGTAATCAAGCAGGAAATGACGGGCAATTTCTTTTTATAGAAATTTTCCAGGTAATACATGAAGAATGAACATCTGGATTAGAATTTTTTTTGCTGTCCTCAGTGCTGCAACGGAGCTATGCATTAATCAAAAATAGCTGTTGATATCATAAAAAGAAGACAAGCAGATGATATGCATTGCCTGATGGAAAATATGTGTCTCCTGTTGAAAAGACCAGACAGCATAGAGATATGCTATAAAATAGTCTTGTCGCAAAAAAAAAAAATCAAACCTGAATCTAGATTTATCTACCAATATGCAGGGAAAACAGTGAACAGAGAAAGCTGTTTCATTACTCCACGGCAGTACTATCAGCAAATTCCAGAATGTGGGAAATGCTACAGGAAGAAAGATTGTAAAAATAAAATAAAATGGAAATAACACAAAATATGAAAAATGTTTATTCCACAAATGAATGAAAAGGAGAGAAAGGGGAAAAGGGGGAGAGACAGAAAGAGAGAATGAATGAGAGTCTCATAAAGGAAAAGAAACTTAAAAAAATAAAAACAATTTAAATATTTTAAAGCATTGTTAAAAATTTGACCCTTATGTTTGGAATTTAAACACTGACACTCAATATTGGATAGTATTACTATATCAACACATAGTTTAGGTGTATTGAATATACTATGGTTATGTTTTTAAAACACTTACCTTTTAGAGATACATACGTAACGATATGAATGAAATGTTTTGATGTCTCTAATTCATTTTATAATAAAAATGGAGGGTGAGAGTGGGTGGAGATAAAGATGAAACATGAATTGAGATGAAATACCACCATAAGATGATAACTCTGGTAGCTGAGTGATGAGCACAAGGGATCTATAATACTATTAAATCTACTTTTCAGTTGGTTGGAAGATTTTCCACTATAAAAATTTAAAACAATGTTAACATTTAGAGGAAGTGAGAATGTTTGAGCACTTAGTTTTATTGTTAAGTGACCTTTTTATGCATTTGTTTGAAGCAATTTAAAGATACTGCTTTGCTTTCTAGAGTTTCCTGTCCAGTATGGAGTCCACTAGTCATATGTGAATACTGAGCACTTGAAAAGTGGCTAATTCAAATTGAGATGTAAATATACAATGAATTTCATATACAGTATAAAATATAAAATATCTCATTTATAATTTTATATTGATTACATGTTGAGATGATAATATTTTGAATATACTGGTTTATGTAAAATATCTAACTGAATAATTTTTCCCTGTTCTTTTATTTTTTCTAATATGGAAATTAGAAAATTAAAAATTACACACATCACTTACATTATGTTTCTACTGTATGGTGCTGTTCGAGATAATATAGGAAGACAAATTAAGTGATACTACCAGGGGCCCTTTAAAAATTAGCTTTAGTGTAAAAATATGGTTGATTTTAAACATACAGGTGATTATAACTGGTTAAGGTATCTAGGCTATCAAGAAAGTCAACAATAACAAGCAACAAATTAATTATCCAGCTAGCAGTATGTACTACAGAGAAATGAAAAAAATAAATAAATTCAAAAGTTCAAAGTAGAATACTCTCTGAGCATAATTTCCTGAATGTTGTCATTTAATTGGTTAGGTTCAGAACGATAAAAAATAGTTTTGTTAAATGTTGAATGATTGATGGTTATTATGCATAATCAAAACTTTTACTGGCAAAGTTTTCTTATATTTTAGAGAATCACTGTGACAATTATAATATCCTAATGCTACAAGATTATGCTTAAATATTTAATATTTTAGAAAGAAAAATGCCTTGGTCATATCTATTTCTTTTATTGTTCAAAGAAAGGAATTTTTAAAAGCTGTTACCACAAATAATTAATGTATACAAAAGCAAATCCTTGAATTTACTAAAACTGAGCACCTTATATTTAATCCTGTATCATTTATTATGTGTCTATCTACATTAAAAAATTAATTTTAACTCCTTTCTCTTACTTTTTGTTACTCTTTTTCTCCCTTGCTACTTCTCTGTGCATGTAGGTGCATGGAAATGTCTTGACTGAGCCTGAATCCCACCCAATTCTAGTATTTATCTCTTCTATGCAAGTTCCGTGACCCTCTGGGCTCAGGTTCAGGGTAGCTATAAAACACTGAGCTCATATATCTGTTGTGGTTTGGTGGGAATATATGAATTTGAAAGACTATTTTACCAATGTGACATCAAATTCCATACAAAATTGACATCTTTGACAGTACTACCCTGGAACCGACTTTCAGACTTTAAGACCTTGACTTCTCCCAAAGTGTCAGGAGTGTTGCCTCTGGGTCTGGCACTTCAGTGGGAGGCACAGGTCACCGACAAAAAGTCTGACATGTAACAAAATTCTGCCTGTTTGTGAACTGTGCTTACCCAACAAAGTGGAGATGCTTTCCTGTGAAGAATGGAAGGGAACAGAATCCTCAAATAGCTGTTTTGTATTAGGTGATGGTGAAATCATTTAAGCAGCAAGAGGAAAACTCTTTAGGAATCACAGTGACAGCCTCCATCAGCCTTGCTCTGTGCCTGGATTATGGAATGGAGAACAGGTGGCAGGTGAGACTGGTACTCAACTGTTAGAGGCTGAGAACCTCTAGTTGAGCAATGCCCCAAACCTAGGAGACAGAGTTTATTATTAAAATAGAAGCTCAATAACACTCAATGGACAGCAACCAGAGTCTTAATGAATAAACACTGGCCAAGGAGATGTTAACCTTAAAAATGACACACTACCTAATGTAAAATAGTTAGCTAGTGGGAAGCAGCAGCATAGCACAGGGAGACTGGCTCCGAGCTTCACGATGACCTAGAGGGGTGTGATAGGGAGGATGGGAGGGAGGCTCAAGAGAGAGGGGATATGTGGACATGTGTATGCATATGGCTGATTCGCTTTGTTGTGCAACAGAAACTAACATGGTAGTGTGAAGCAATTACACTCCAATAAAGATCTATTAAAAAAAATAGTTAAAAAAAAAAAAAAAAAGGTAAACGATATCAGTGTGTATGCCTATCTATTTGTCTAAAATTTTTCAAAGCTAGTTTACTAAGACAGAAATGAATGACATATCAGGCATCTCTGGTTTTACTACAACACAGACAGTGTGGACCTCTTGTTTTCCATCTATGAATGAAAGTCTTTATAGGATGGACAGTAGTACTGAAATCACAAAGCAATGATGTGTGGGGTCCTTTTTTTATGGAGAAATGTTACACAATAACAGATGACCTAATAGGGTATTTGTAAATGGAAAGAGAATATAAACGTGGACTTGCCTAATCCTGATTTATGTAAATAAAAGTAAAGCTGAATATCTGTTGGGACTAGGTTATAAAATGGAGGGGGATAAATTCTAGTGACTAAGCTACCTCAGAAGACAAATTGCCTCCCTTACATTTTATTCTTTCTTGGACACGACTGCACTACTTAATAGAATGGCTGAACTGCAAAATTATGCATAGGCTGCATGACCGAATACAAAAAGCGGAGTCACAGATTTTTTGTCCAGTGGGTAGTAGCCTATGGTTCTACATACTTCTTTTAATGACTGTATTAAATTTTTTTCATCGAGTAATTATCCCGTGCTTTGCTGAAGAACACAGGGAATGAATTTATGGCCAATTCAATTTTTAATTCATTTTAAAAAGTTAATGCAAAATGATTACTGTTGTGTGATTCTTGTATTTTCTTAGGAAAATTTCTTTCCTAAGAGTAAATAAAATTAGAAATAACATTTCAACTTCATTTATATCAACTTCTCACATCCTTTCCCTCTGGCACAATCACGGTAAAGGAATCTCATTCTATTTTGGTTTCCATTGGCATAAAAAAGGACTCTGGCAGCCAGCAAAACAGAAAACAGGGAAAATCAGTTATTAAAATTTAAAGTGCTCTTTTTTCTTGGCAGTTGTAACTGTGATTTACAGTTCAGGAGTGTGGTGAAAATGTAGGTGTGACATACGTGTGACATATCATTGTAAAGTTGCTTGCTTAAGACCGTCAATAATTTCATGTACTCAAGACTGCTCAAAAGAAAAAAGCAAACTTAGAGGAACTTCATTTCTTGTTCTAGATTGTTCCTCTAATCTCTGATAAAGTCTTCAGATATAATTCTAAGTAACATAATACAGGATATGTTTCTTTAAAACAAAAACACATTAAAAAAAGAAATTTATTTAGGGGAAATATATTGCTTAGGAGGGCCTTCCTGATATTTCAAGATTCGGTATAATTTTCTAGATTTTAAATTATAAGCATCAATTTGAGGAGGAATAAAGAGAAACTCCAGTGCCAAATCCGACTGTTGAAAAGGACATATCCTCCCAAGAATAATGATCTATAATTAATGCCAATCATTTGAGAAAGATTAGAAACTATACACAGCAGCCCAAAGGAAAAACCTAGGGTTTTCCACCCACTATTTTTAAGGAGAGAAACGGTGATCAGATTCAATGAATGAGCATCTTTGGTTGTGATGGGGTGATGGTGATGATGAGGACGATGATTATGACGATGTTGATGAGACTCTGAGCACACCAGAACGGTTTGAGGAAAAATGGTAAAAACAACCAAAGACGACGAAATATTTATTTTAGGTTGAAATAATAATTTAAATCATTCCTTTTCATGATCTTCTACTCTCTTGACTGATTTTCATTTTCTTGTATCTGTCCTGGCTAAATGTTAACCTTAAGATCAATCACAAGTATTTTTCTTCATGTTCAGTGCTCATACTTAGTTCCTGACTATTGCTGGTTGGAGTTACTCAATTGCACATAGAATTTACCAAAATAAATTACTATTTCTCTGTATTATTATTATTATATTATTTTATATTATATTATTATTATGCCTTATTTAGGCATTCAACACTGCTTCATATATCCAACCATTTTTCTCTGGTTAGTTCACCTGAGCACCTGCCGAAACAACATAGTCTACATTATTTTCCAATTGTCTATTCCTATGTAACAAACCACCCCAAAACTTAGTGGTTTAAATCAATAATTTATCATTAATATGTCTCATAGTTCTGTGGATTGCCTCTTCTCAGCTAAGTAGTTGCCTCTTTTGGTTGTAGACAGATAATGTCTGAGGATGGAGCAGTCTGAATGCTTAAGTGTGCTGGGCATTCAAAGTGGGTGCCTTACTCAGATTTTGTATTCTGGTGTTTCTTTCCCTATGTCTCTCCATGGTATCCGCTATGGCCCCTCCTCATGGCTGTACCTTCTCCTAACATAATGCATTCAGGATAGCTGCAATTCTTTTATGGAGCTGGCTTCCAAGAAGAATTGGAAGCTGAAGCCCAGGTAAAGGCTACATCTGGAACTGGCACAGAATCATTTGGGCTGCATTTTATTGGTGAAAGCAGTCACTAGATTCAGGAAGGTTGAGACAAGGACTTCAATTCTTGATGAGTGATAAGGCCACAGTGTTGAAGAGCATGCGACACAGGAGATCCTGTTGTGTCCTTGTTTAAAGTACTATCTGCCAACTAGTCCCTATTTTTTCAAATTTATAAGCCTTACCCATGCTTCCTTCCTCATCTGTACACTATAACTCTTCTAAATGCTCTCATTTCTTACTTTACGGAGAACATTGAAGATGTAATGTAGATGCAACCTCACATTTCGACCACCCATTCTATAAAAAAATTCTGCATCTGTGCTCATCCATTTCTTTTTCTCTCCTGTCACATGGAGAAGGATCTGTTCTTGACAAAGGCTAAACCTTCCACACCTGATATGGATTTTTTCCCCTACATTTCTTCTTGGCACTTCCCCATGCCACTTAACTGCTTCTCTCCAAAATCTTTGACCTCCTTCTTTCTATTGTTGAATTCTCTGTTCTTTAACATGGCTCATTTTCCACCCATTGTTAAAACAAGCAGGCACACATACAACAAAACAAAGCAGAGCTTTCTCTGTATTCAATGTACCCATTCAATGTCCATGAGAATACAATCCTACTTATGTCTCCTGTATTTTCCACAAAATTTTAGGAACGTGTTGTCACCATTCACTTCCACTATATACTCACTCTATTCTAAAGGGGCTTGTGCTAGGGTCAAAAATAAACTCTTGTCTTTAAATCCAAAAAGTACTTTTTAGTCTTTATCATACTAGAAATCTCAGCTGCCTTTGACAGACTAGACAATTTATTCTGGCTTAAAATATACTGATGTGTTGCTGTTTCAGCCTCAATATCTTAGAATAGTTTTAGAGAAACGGTTCTTTCTGAATTTAGTTAAATTTGCTCCAGGGCTTAGAGAAGAATCCGAGGACAGAAGCTATGACTGTTTCTTCCAATGGCTTAGTTAGGACTGTTTCATTCTATCTAGCTTTTTTATCCCTTGAGATGATTTTGTCCAGGATATTCCTCATTGTCTTAACAGAATTCTAATTTTTCATCCTGCCAATTTTGTGTGTCAAGTTGACTGGGCCACAGGATGCTCACATATCTGGTTAAACATTATTTCTGGGTGTGTCTGTGCAAGTGTTTACCATTTGAAAAAGCAGATTGCCCTCCCCAGTGGGGGTGGGCGTCATCCAACCCATTGAGGGCCTGGACAAAATAAAAAGGTGGAGGAAGGTTGAATTTGCTCTCTTCCTGAGTGAGCTTGGATATTGGTCTCCTGCCCTCCCTGCTCTTGGCTCTCAGGCCTTCAGACCTTGACTGGAATCTGTACCATCAGCTCTCTTGCTCTCAGGCTTTCAAAATTAGACCACCAGAATTCCTGGGTCTCCAGCTTGCAGAAGGCAGACTATCGGGCTTCTTAGCCTCTATAATCATATGAGCCAATTTTTTATAATAGATCTCTCTCTCTCTAAGGATATATACACATACATATATCATTTGGTTCGTTCCTCTGCAGAACCCTGGATAATATAGGGTCCCAACTGCACAGAATGCTAACACTTGGTTCATTTTTACTTATATTCAAGGATCAGTGGTAATATTATAACATATATATAATCCTTCTAAAATATGTGCTTTCTTATAACACCAAATATCTAAGATGCTGCACATATGAATTTTTATCAGGTAATGAATACAAAATGTTTATGGTAAAATTTATTCAATTCTAGATCGTTATTTGCGTGGACCATGCCATATCTTCTATTCTGTTTAAAATGTAATGTTCCCATATATTTTCAGAGTCCATGTGTTGAATATGGACAAAGGGCATAAAGAAAATAAAAACTTGAACAGTATAAAACCTCATAAATGAAAACAAAATTGTGAATTGTTTTCATGGAAAGGAAATTTGAAAACCAAAGAAGAAAATGATGCAAAAAAAGAGAAATACTAATTTATGTATGGTGTTTTACTTTGCTTAAAGCTACCTCCTTTAGGAATATAATAATAATATTTATAGCATTAATGGCATTTACTAAGAATATATCCTAAAATACTATGAGTACATACCTCAGGTTTTCCAAAATTTCAAGGTCTTTAAAAAGTGTGAAGACCTTAAAGATTTCTTCCTAATATAAATTCCTTAAGGTATAAATGTAGATATTTTATATATATGTATATATATAAATATATATATATACATATATATATTCCTGTTTGGTTAGAAGAAAGTCTTCTCTGGCTAGTCCTCAAGTCAAATATATGTGAGATAAGATTTTCAAACCCCCAGAGGGTTTGAACCCTCTGGTAACTTTTCTTATAACACAGAACAAAAAATATAAACAACACAGAAATCAGCTAGAAAGATATAAAGCAAAATAAAACTAAATAAAGTTCTTGTCATCAATAAGGAAATAGATAAAATATAGCATATGTATACCATGGAAATAAATACACACTATGGAAAATTATACAGCCATTAAAAAAAAGAGATCTGCATTGTTTCAGTTTAGTGAGAGAGTTCTTTAAGTCATTTTTGGATAAAAAAGGAGAGTGCAGAAAAAGTTGTACGTTTTTTCAAGATTAAAATCAAAAGGAAAAATGAATATTCAGTGTGATGGTTAATTTTATATGTCAACTTGACTGAGGCCTGAGATGCCCAGATATTTGGTCAAACATTACTATGATGTGCCCATGAGAGTGTTTCTGGATGAGATTAACACTTGAATTGGTAGACAGAGTAAGTAGCCCTCCCCAACGTGAGTGGGCCTTATCCAATATGTTGAAGGGTTTAATAGAACAAAAAGTCTGACCTTCCAACAAGTAAGAGGGAACTCCTCCTGCCTGACTGCATTGAATTGGGACATTGGCTCTTTCCTGAACCAATAACTCAAACTGGGTCTTGAGCCTCACTGGCATTCTGACTGGAACGGTACCATTGGATCTCCTGGGTCTCCAACTTCCTGACTGCAGATCTTGGAACTTGTCAGCTTCCGTACACGACTGCATTAGCCAATTCCCTATAATAACACATATCTCCAATTTGTTCTGTTCCTCTGGAGAACCCTGCCTAATACAAAGTTGATGCAATAATCCAAAGCATCGGATTTGAAATCAGGTTCACACAAATTAGAGATTTTACTCAAATTTAATTTTTTTTTCTAATAATTACAAGGATAGAAGCAATCACAAGGTACAAACAATGCAGGGAGATATCAGGGACAGAAACACAGCTCACCAAGTGCTTTTTTATGAAATTGAGTATGTTGTGACACAAATTAAAATGTGAAGCTACCAAGCAATGGCTGTGGCCACATAAATAATACCACAAAAAGCCATCTCAGTCATAAACCATCTCCATTGTTCTCAGATGGTCACAAGCTTACATGACATTTCCCAGAGAGTCATGCTTGGTAAATGCCATTACAGTAATGTGCTTTGCAGGAAGCCTACAGTTACCATGTTTACTAGGAGGCATAGATCAGTTCACCTGACTTTCTCTTCCCTAAGGATGCTAATGCCTTTTCAGAACTGAGACTAGGTACTAGATCTGCTAGTCTAATCATTTACTTTCCAGGTGCTGATGTGGATTATGTAGCAGTTGAAGCACAGGCATGAAGAAAGAAAGAAAAGGAAGGAAGGAAGGAAGAAGGAAAGAAGGAAGGAAAGAAGGGAGGGAGGGAGAGAAAGCTTTATGAAAAAGGAAAACAGTAAATATAAAAAGGCTTTATTTTGCAAAATAGTTTTGCATTGGATTATACATACATTTTCAAAAGTTTTTCCCTCATAGCACCTAAAATGCCTTGCATATTATAGGTATTTAATAAATATTTATTAAAAGAATACATAAATCCAGTGTTCAAATAACAGCTCAAGCAATCAAAATTTTTCTTACATTGCATATAATATTATTTTAAAATTAGATGTTGCCCTCATTCCCTATGTAAGTAATTCTGTTGAAAAAATTTGGTGGAATGAGTTCGATTGAGAAGAATAAATTTATTGAAGATTCTGTGGATCTGATTTACCCATGAACATTGATGGGGGATTAAAACAAACCCAAAATTCTCAATCCTTGCTTCATAAATTGCCTTAGAAATGTGCTATGAATATTGAAATCATGAACATTCTCATTTTTATAATTTTCCTAATGCACATGCAAATTCCATCTTTGATTCACACTGGGAATAGTCATTGCTTTCAACCTGATTGTCTCAAAGGGTAAAAGTCTAAAGGTCCAGATTTATGACCAAAGTGTTATAATAAAATTGAAATACTTTTTGTACTATCTGATGTAAGATTTTTAAAGAGTATGCAAATATTAAGTTAAATAAAGTGATATTGCATCTTTTAAAACATAAAGTGTAGAAAGGAAGACACAGTTTGCAAAGTTGGTTAGCAAAAGGTTGAATGATATTCAGATTTCTCTTTTTCTTCCTCCCCTTCCTCCTCCACTTCCTCCCTCCCTTCCCTTCCCTCTCCTCCCACCCTCCTCCTCCTCCTCCTCTTGTTTTCCTTCTTTTTGTCATGTGGTGCTTCCTCTATCTCCCAGCATTCCTTATTTTCTATGATTAGGGGAAAAAACTCCTCTGATACTTGATGAAAAATAATGGCAACATCTTTAATTTATTTCATTTTCTTACACTGTAAGAGCATTCACCGGCAGATTTTTAGTTTACATCTTTTATTTTTGAGCACCTGTAATATGACACACAATAAATGTACCTAATTATTGAACTGAAAATGTTATCAACAAGATACGGTAAAAAGTTGTTGTTGATACTTTTTTGTGAATTACACTTCTTAAAATCCAAATGTCCAGCTATTTTGTAGACACATGGTAGGAAATGTGCTCAGTTAGTATCCTACCTATAATTTTTTTTAAGGGCATGGTTGATCTAAATCAAACATTAGTTATCAATGTGTTGCTTTTAAAACATATTCGTAATTCTTTGAATTAGGTTATTAGTGCATATGGATTCTTCTCCAAAACCAAAAACAAGTTAAATATGTATGGAAAAAACATTATGGAACAAATTCCATTTTGAAACCAGAGGTCAGAAAACTTAAGAGGAAGCTAAATTGAATATCTTATTCTCTCCTAATGTACTTTCATAGTATCAACTGCATTCTATTCATACTCATATTCTATGAGTTCCCTGCTCATAAACTATAGTATTCTGTATCCACTGCCCATCCTACAGTACATACACACATGTATTTGCAATAAGATTCTGCTCAACTAAAGCCTTCTTAAGAAATGTTGGAGAGAGTTCTTCCATGCAGTGTATACCTTACATTACACTTGAAAAAGATAGTGTTTTAAGATTATTCAATCATGTGTACCTGTTCCCATAATACTTATTTCTAGTTGTTTGGTTGCAAATATGCCTTTTAATTACAGCACAATTTCCATATATCATAAGGGAAGTTCCTGTAAGAATTACTTATAAAATATTCATATTATCTCTATTGCAATTCTTTGCCTGAAGTGGTTGATAAAAGATTGTCCAATGGCATTAAATTGTAGTAGTTTATTTGATTTGGTTTGGTTTTCACAAAAAATTTTAAAATAGCTCATTTTTCTATCCTGTTTTTTTCTATCCTGGCCTCTGTTTTTAGTTCTTTGCCTTCCCTACCCATCAGCAGAAGTGCTAACAGTTTCTCTTATTTTAGAAAGTAAAAAGCACAATCTAGATTCATACATTCCTCATTTTCTCCATAGAATATCTTATAATGGTTGTTGAAAAACATGAACTATTCTGCAGATTTCACCTGGGAATTCAAAATTACTTGGCCTTGCTTAAAAGATACTTAAGTGTGCGCTAAAGAAAAATAACTCCTGTGTTATAATAGCACTTTCTGTGTTATTTTTGAAGCTTGAAATCTATACTCTTCTGAAAACTAAGTAATAAGTATTTTTCTTCTATTAAAGTACTAAAATTTAACTGATAAAATGCTTGCCACTGGATGAGTTATTTTTATTAAACAGCCTTATAAACTCATACTTTTGATTATTAAAACCAAATCATTGGGCTTCCCTGGTGGCGCAGTGGTTGAGAGTCCACCTGCCAATGCAGAGGACACGGGTTCGAGCCCTGGTTTGGGAAGATCTCACATGCCGCGGAGCGGCTGGGCCCCGTGAGCCA
Source organism: Balaenoptera ricei (assembly GCF_028023285.1). Lineage (NCBI taxonomy): Eukaryota > Metazoa > Chordata > Mammalia > Artiodactyla > Balaenopteridae > Balaenoptera > Balaenoptera ricei. The sequence continues at coordinate 139,058,659 of NC_082642.1, forward strand.
CAATTACTGAGCCTGCGCGTCTGGAGCCTGTGCTCCGCAGCAAGAGAGGCCGCGACAGTGAGAGGCCCGCGCACCGCGATGAAGAGTGGCCCCCGCTTGCCACAACTAGAGAAAGCCCTCCCACAGAAACAAAGACCCAACACAGCCATAAATAAATAAATAAATTAATTTAAAAAAAAAATCATTTTTTGAACCAATAGAAAAATCACCTTCTTATAAGTATATTTAAGCATGTCTCTATGTGTGTGTATACTTGTTCATAAGTAATCTGCTAACCAATAAACTTCTTAAATAACCTGACAATCAACAACCACAGAGATGCCATACATCAAAACAACCAAAATATTTGGAATTTTTTGGTTATAATTTCTTATAATATTTTTAGTCTGTTATGTTTTATATTAAGTTGTATAAAACTAAAGAAATATTTAGGATCAACACAACAAGAGATATGACTTCTTATCTTAATTTTTAATTTTTGAAAACTCTTTAGGTTTGTCAAACTCACTGATGTAGACAAAATATTCTAGGAAATCACTTTATTGAAAATATTTTGTATCAGTAAAGACTCAGTCAGGAAAACAAAAATATCACAGTAGGTATTTCAACAGAGATAATTTAATGTAGGGTAATTTGTTATATGGTTGCTAGATGGTTGGAAAAGCAAAACAGGAAGACTCAGGTAACATGGATATCAGGTTAGAGGAACCTGGGGTTAGGGAAACCTAGACAAGTGGAGAGGGACCCCTTGACCATGGGGCTGAGACTTCTCCAGAGAGGGTGCTGTCTGGCCGTTGCTGAGAGAGAGAGCACGTGAGGTTAGCCCTGGGAAGATTGGAAGAAGCTGGAGCTGGAACCAACAGTGGCTCTGCTGTTGCCAGGCAGAATATTAATTTGTGGGGAGAATCTGTTCGAAACAGCCTGCAGATAAAACAGATTATGTTCTTTTTTGACCTTCCTGTCTTCCCATCTGGTTCCCTCTATTAAGAGAATTATTAGAAAGTCAGAAAGAAAGGAAAGGACTTGCTGAGAGGCAGTTCCAATATCACAAAACAAAGGATAGAAGAATGTTCCACATTTGGAGTTAAAAGACAGTAGGTGAAAGAATGGCACCGTCTTTTGGTGACTCAAACGTTGAACCATAAAACTCCATTATTGAGATTAAAGGTAAAAATACTTCTTCCAAGATGAAGAATTATCAAAGCCTCAAAAGATACGAAACTGTTCATGACATTTTTCAAAACATGTTTTATTTGTCACATAAACTACGCATGAACTTAGATATGGTTTTTCTCCCTTCACAACTATAAAGAAAAGACATTAGAAATATTTAAAAAGTGTGCTTTTATCATTTTTGTATTTGCCAATTCTTTTAAGTTATGATATATGGTTGCTCATCCTGAAAAAAAAAATGTACATATTTTACTAGAAGCCACATTGATTGACCAGTTCTGACGTGCATATCAGGAGGATTTCTAATATCACCTCTATATAAATCTTGATCCATAAGCATTGTGCAAAGGATAAAGTGATATATTTAGCATTGAAATGTATAGCATCTGTTGCTAACTAAAACTGATTTTGTAGCTTTTGCACACTCCAACAAAAACCCACCAGTATAGCCATGATTTGACCAGTCTTTTTTTTTTTTTTCAAGAATTATTCATAGAAAGAGGGAATTTCGGGAGAACGTTTTAATTGTGAAACTTCTGAGATTGTTTTGAGTGCATAAATTCTGCTTGCTTAATGAAGCAACTGGAGCATAGCAAATGACTCACCCATAATTACCACACCTGGAGGGACAGAGACCCTCTGCACCCTAGATTCCATGATGTCTAAGTCCCATACTAAGTTCCTTGCACATGAAATTACTTCCTGGCAACAGCATACTTAGCTCTATATAGGAAGCGTGACAAATAACATGTCAATCCAAGTAAGGAGTTATGCTTCACAGATCATATTTCAAATCTCATTATTACTTGAACTGTTTTCTGCTCTCATTTCATCTAACCCCTTTCAAAGTTCTCAATGTACAAATTCTCTAATCCTAGCTGTCTGTTGAACAAGTGTCAGTCAGTTGGTGATGCTATTATTGCCAGGACAATTAATATTCAAATGGAATTCAAGGGGCCCTCATTCAAATGCCTTCAAACCATTGGCATAAGATGTGTTACATGTAAGTATTTAATTTGATGTACTGTATAGGAGAGTTAAAAATAAAATGGAGTTGCAACCTATGAAATATAATTTCATGATCTGGCCAATCGTGCTTTATTTATAGGTGAATATAAAAAAAATTTAACATGAGATATATCAACTTTTATTTAGGAAAACAGGATTTCACATAGCCTTGCCAGTCTGCAAATATTCACTAGATTATATTAATGGTTAGAACACAACTTTCCTTAGCTCTTGCACAATATAAGACCTGGGACACCCTTTCCCATCAAATAAAAGCCTAGATAAGGAAGACAGTTCCTTATCTGTCTTGTTTCTAAATATTTCCTCTTTGCCTGGAACAGTGCCCGACTGTAGTTATCCCTCAATACATATAGGTTGAATGAGTGAATAAATTAATGAACAAATGTACTACATACCTTATGAAACACACTTTATGTAAAAAAGAAAACATAGGAAGCACACTTGAAAGTCCATCATTTAAAGAAATGGTCTATTTGCCTTTTATAATATATTATTGATCATTTAATTTACTAAGATTATGTTTTCATTAACATGGTTTATAATATTTTAAAAATATAATATTATGAGTTATCCTATGGCAGCATACGCTTTTTATGCCCCATATCATGTCACCTCTGCACACCTCCATTTTCATCACAGCCTTGGTGGAAACATCTTGTAGGTTGACTGATCCACCTGAAAAGTGCTGTGTGACCTTTCTCTGTCTTTCTGCCTGATGCCTTTTTCTAAAGCTGAACTGGGTCACTCAGCCCTTCTAAATATGCCTCACAGAAGTTCAAAGACTTTAAGACTACTGGGAACAACTTTGTCCATTAAGAATGGGAGTCAATGGGTAAATGTCCCAACTTCCTATATTTGGCAGGACAATTCTAAAGTCTATTCTACACAGTTCTTCAGAGGGTCTCTAGAGGGTTCTAGTCCCAGATGCTCACGGCAATAACAATATTAATCATTCATCCTTTGTTGTCATTTCCCTCCTTTCCCATCTTAATCTGCCTGCCCTCCACAGCTACTCTACTGTTACTCCAACACCTACTTACACTCAAGTCATTATTTAAAGCATTATTCTTGGGAACCCAAACTGAGAAACACAGTTAAAAATACTCGTGTAGACTTGTTAAAGTCTTGCTCTTTTTAAAATATAAAGAGAGTGCCGGGATATTTTGCAGAAGCAGTTTTGACTTTGACGTTGGACATTCTGAGGGTAGTAGTCAAAGTTTAGTTTAGTCCCACACACATTTATTGAGTTTCTACCAGGTGTCTGGCACTGTTCTAGGTGTGGAAGGAACAAAGGCAAGAATCAATCTGCTTTTCAAAAGCCTGAGAAGGACAACAGGACAGAACAGGTTTTTAGCAGAGATGCTGGAAAGTATGGAGGGCTGGGAAAATAACACTGCAAGTTAATTATCATTAACTGACCACTTACTTCAACAGAGGAGATTCAAATATTTCTATTTGTGTCTATTGTGTTTTGGAACACGTGGCAGCCAGATCCATCACTGTTTATGCATAAAAAACACTGTTGATGGCCACAATAACGTTTAATCTAAGAGGCTAGTTTCAGTTTTTTTTTAGTTTAGAAAAAGAGATTGAATTATTAAGTTACTTGTTTGGTGGTATATTTTTATGTGAGACATATTTAAGTCTAGAATACAGGTTTCCTAACTTTGAATACGTTTTCATTATTATTTTAAGGAAGATAGATGTTTTACTTAGACTGGTTTTCTGTCCCATTGTGTGGTGGGAGGATGTGAACCTACATGGGTCTTGTGGGCTGCTGTGTATGACAGCACATGACAGAATTATTAAAGAGCTGCCTGCTTCACTTATATTTTATCCTTAGGTCGCCCATGTCTATTTCTGAATTGCTTGCCTTGCTGCCCTTTCTGAGTCTCTAGAACTCCGATATTTTGACTTAATTGCTCTATCCCCTACCATTCTCTAGCCCACTGATATAATAAGCACGTTGAATCATAAATTATGGACTTGGCTTTCCTCAAATTTTGTTTCAAATTTCCACTGCATTTTTATTGCCTCAAGCTACTTTGGATTTTTTCCCCTTCTTCCTGCTTTGACAAAGTTCACAGAACCATCTTAATCCGGTTATGTCCATGCTGTGTGTTGTGGGTTATGGTCCTTCCTGGTTTACCCTGAACTTTTGGACAATACTCAGATATAATCTATTACTCATTTGAGACAAAAGAAGCTTTCAAAGTCCTTTCTGATTTTTCTCAATGCAATATATTGCACCTTTGTGAATGGATTTAATACATTTAAGTGAATTTACCTTTAGTGATTGTTTTTACCTATAGCAACGATATTAATATTAGCACAAAACCACTAATTCTGAATTGAGATATTTCTGATGATAATACTTAGACAAGGCCAATTAATTTTTAAGTATTTACCAATATGATTAAAATAACATTTGCCTAACTTTTCAAGGGTGTTATGAATTGTTGGCATGTGGAATTCAATTATTTTTTAGCTTGGTAGTGAAAGTAAAAATGAATGTACCACTGTGTCACATTCTATTTTAAAGACAGAAATTGCAAAATTTTCAGAAATATAGCACGTGGGCTAATTGCTGGCAATATATCTACTTGGACTAGTATCTTACTCTCATCAGAGCAAGATTGTGAAAGCTTAGGTCATATTTTATTTCTTGAAGGTCATTATCCATTTCCAACTATAGATGCATTTTTAAGACTAACAAGACTAAAAAAGAATTTCTCAGGCATGGCACACTTCCATAATTGTCCTTTCTGCAGTTCCGCAAGGATCATTGCTCACTGCACTTATTAGAATGTGATCCATCAATGACTTTTATATTGTTGTTGCTCTCTTTTCTATGCTGATACAGTGGGAGAGTTGGCAGTGTCTCTCCAATCACCATGTAGTCCCAGAATTACTTTCCATACTCATAAGCTTAACATTTGAATATTTAAAATGACACACATAACAATCTTCATCCACACATACATTCATTTATTCAACAGCTATTTATTCTGTCCCTGCTATACGCCGTGACTTGCAAGTATCTGTTGTGTACAACTGATTGTTGTGTACCTTTTTCTAGGTTTTTTTATGGGAAATTATGGAACACTCATAGAGTGAGAGGATGGAAAATGAGAAGGGAAACAAGAAATTTAGTAGTCCTATCTCCTCTTTTATGTTGTTGTTGTAACAGATTATATCACTGAAGCCCAAATTAAGTAACTTGTCCAAAGCTAGTCAATTACAAACTGAACAATAAACAGAACCCTAGATCTCTTATTCTTCATCCAATGTTTTTTCCAATAATCCAACACTTTCTAAACTTACAGCTGAATTAAGATAATGACCATACCATATTTTAATCATTCATTCATTCATTTATTCATAAAACAAATATTTAGTCGATGTCTATTTTATAACAAAAACTATTATATGAACTTGGCATACAGATAAAATTTTCTATTATCAATGTGACTATTAAATAAATAAATTATATAATGTGTCAAATGATTATACATACCATGGAAAAAGAAATGGAAAAGATTAAGGGGGATTTGGAGTACAGAGAATGAGTTTGGGGACTGCTGAAATTTGGGAAGGGTAGTCAACAGCTTTAATTTAAAAGGTGACATTTGGGCTTCTCTGGTGGTGCAGTGGTTAAGAATCCGCCTGCCAACGCAGGGGACACAGATTCGAGCCCTGGTCCGGGAAGATCCCACATGCCGCGGAGCAACTAAGCCCGTGTGCCACAACCACTGAGCCTGTGCTCTAGAGCCCGTGAGCCACAACTACTGAGCCTGCGTGCTACAACTACTGAAGCCCACGTGCCTAGAGCCTGTGCTCCACAACAAGAGAAGTCACCGCAATGAGAAGCCTGCGCACCACAATGAAGAGTAGCCCCCGCTTTCTGCAACTAGAGAAAGCCCGCGTGCAGCAACGAAGATACAACACACCCAAAAATAAATAAATTTTTAAAAAATAAATAAAATTTGAAAACAAAAGTGACATTTTAGCAAATAATTGAAGGAGGTGAGGAAGTTCACCAAGTGGACATTCTGTAGAACAATACTTCAGGCAGAAGAAGTAATCACAGCAAAATCCTTAAGCTGTGTGAGAAAAACAGCCCTTCAGAGGGCAATGTTGCTGGAGCTGACAGGATGAGAGAGTGAGTCTGAGGGCAAGAGGTCTGAGAAGCAATGGGAGAGTCAGGACAGGAAGCACCTCTGGGTCATCAGAAGGAATTTGTTTTTTACTCTGGGTGGAAATGAGAACCACTGCAAGATTCTAAGCAAAAGAATGGTATGACTTTTATCAATTGCTTTATTAAGAAGAGAACGTATGGGCACAACAGTTGACAAAGTTTGACCAGTCTGGTGGCTCCTGCAGTCACCCAAGCTCAGGAAAGGGTGGTCAGATTAGGTGCTGTATTTTATGGAGAGTTCTGACTATGGATGCAAAGCAACAGATTCTTCCAACAAATTATAGTACAAGAGCACATTTCTAACACTACATATGAGAGGGCACTGGTGGCATCCCAGGTTCCAAATATGGATAATGAGACTGCCAAAAATGTGAAGTACTGGGTACAATGAGATCCAAATAGATATGACTTCCTGGAAGGACAGTAGGAGTTGTAGGTCCAAGGTCAGGAAGGTCCTTCTTAGCACTGATCTTGGTACAAAGAGCTCAGAATGGAGGACTATGAAGAAAATTTTAGGCTCCTTTACTTACTTACTCTAGAAAAGTATCCTTATACTTTTGTTTCTTTTTGAGGTATAATAGAAAATTAAAAACTGTATATATTTAAAGTGTACACCTTGATGATTTGGTAAGCATACACATTGTGAAATAATCATCACAATCAAGCTAATTAATATATCACATCACATATTATATTATATATATATATTTTTTTTTTTTGTAGAAAGAAAACTTAGGATGTACTCTCTTAACAAATTTCAAGTATGTAACACAGTATTGTTAGCTATACTCACATTGTTGATCTCTAGAACTTTTTCATTTGCATAACTGAACTTTTGTACCCCTTGACCAATATTTCCCCATTTTCCCCTCCCCCTGTTTCCTAGAAACTACTGTTCTACTCTTTGTTTCTATACCTTTGACTATTTTAGATTCCACATATAAGTGAGGATGTGCAGTGCTTGACTTTCTGCCTCTGGTTTATTTCAGTTAACAGAATGTCTTACAGGTTGATTCATGTTGTTACAAACAGTAGGATTTCCTTCTTCTGTAAGGCTGATAATATTCCAATGTGGTGGTGGTGGGGTATGTGTGTGTGTATCATTTTTCTGAATCAAGAAGAAATGGAAAGCTTGAAGAGACCAATAACAAATAAAGAGGTTAAGTCAGTAATTAGAAGCACCACAACAAAGTCCATGAGCTTATGGCTTCATTGGTGAATTCTACTCAACATTCAAGGAAGAATTAATAACAATTTTTCTTAAACTCTTCCAAAAATAGAAGTGGGAAGCCTTCAAACTCATTTTATGAGGTTGGAATCACCCTGATACCAGCATCAGTTGAAGACACTACAATTAAATAAGACTACCAATATCCTTGATGAACATAGGTGTAAAAATCCTCAATAAGATACTTGCACACTGAATTCAACAGCTCATTAAAAGGATCATACACCATGACCAAGGGAGATTTATCCCTGGGATGCAAGGCTATTTCAACATATGGAAATCAATCAATGTCCTTAAATATTTATACATGTCTATAGCCTCCTTTCTGAAAATCATGAAACCAGATATGTTTAGAATTTAAATTTTGGAGATATTTTGGAGAGCTATATGCACATATACTGTGTATATAACACTCCTGGCAGGGTCTGTAATCAAGCATAATGTTATGTTCACAGAAACATATCAATACTCTACCCAGTGGGATAACTATAAATAATCTCAAATCTATTAATTTACTAAGTGAATACGAAGAAGGTCAAATATTATTGTCCATTGAGTTATGGAAATATTTTCAGCTTTCAGAGGTTTTTGGATTTTATAATCACAGATAAAAGATTAGGAATATTTTATCGTCTATTTATTTCAGTTACTGCAAATATATAGTCACTTAATCTAAAAATAACTTAATAAAATAATTAAAATGTGCTTTGTGGAGTAAGCCCTTAAATTAATGCCCAGTATTATGTGCTGTCTTGATATCTGGTGAAACCAGGCTGCTATGATGAATTAGAAAGCAATTTAGTTTTTAGAATAAAAATACTTTGAGAATACTGGAGATTGAATTGTCAAGTCTAAAATGGACTAACTATATACAAAAGCTTAAGTTCTCAGCTTTTTGTCTGATCTAACTTTTAATATCGACAGAGTTGGGAAGTATATATTGACTATGTCTAATTTGCATCTGAGCACCAGTTGAATAATGAAATGTACATAAAATATAAGACATGCTTAATTGAAACTTGTTCACATTTTGGTGGTTTATAGTAGAATGTGTTTCTTGCAGAATTAGGAACATAAAACACACACAGACATTTTGATATATTTTTTATTGATGTCCAGAGGATGAATTCACAATGTATTTTATGTTGCCATAATTTTATGGTATGGGAGACACTTGTTTTCCATCACTCTTCTGATGGAAAGCTTCTGAAGCAGAGAAACTTCAGTTGCTTTCACAAAAACATAATTCACTTGCCATTAGATTTATCGAGGGAAAGAAGCTGCCTATTACATGTGTTCAATTTTTTACTTTCTGGGCTATATTGCTATTACATTTAAATATTTGGAAGGTAGACCTGTAAAACATAGCATGATAAAATATTTATTCTATTAATTTTTCCATCAGTTTAATTTGGTAAATGTTGAATCATTTCAATTATTTTTATTTTTCAAATACAGTATTTTTATTAATATTATAGCAGTGAAAATGTCCAACAAAATTTTCTCTTTTTTATAAAAAATACATAGAAGTGGCATCTTCTTACACAACAGGAACTATTAACAGATTTTTTTCTTCCAGTTACATAAACTTATTTCCCAGAGCCCTCTCAATTCAGCAAGAAAAATTCTCAAATTTAGTGATGTTTAAAACTCTTCTTCATATTCCTCAAATTCCTGGAAAGAAAAGGCAGTACAAAACTTTACCAAAGCTATGTATTAGCACATATTTTAAATCTATTTTTGCCTGTATTTGCTCAAGGTCATTGTTTTTATGCTAAAACTTTCTTTAGCCTTTAAACAGATGTGCTCAATAGTGCTTTCCACACATTCTGGCTGTAAACGTATTTACTAAGTGTTACTTCTTATTTTTCCTCAAATGTTTAAACATTTCCTTTTTTATTTAATCTGGGCCCTCTCCATTGATACACCGGTCTTAGAAAAGCCTGCATGAGAATATCAAGAGCATTTTTATATGAGTTCTGCCAACTTCATTTTGTAGTCTAGAAGTTATATATCTGGTATTTTAAAGTGGTTGGAAACAGCTGATGCATCTTTTTTTCAAGATGATGCTGAAAGTCCCATCTAATTGAATGGACAGAATAGTTCTTTACAAGTTGTCGTTGTAAAAATATTCATTAACATTGATGGAGAGTGCTACTCAAACAGAAAAAATGTGTCTGTAAAAGCTTATTGAGATTCAGAGACCCGAATAATGCAACATAAGAGTTCAAAAACTTCAGTGAAACTCAACTGCAGGGGTTCTAGCAGATGCACATTTCAAAAATGGAATTTGCTACAAATATGATTAGTTTCTAAGTAACAATTTGGCTGTTGTGGTTTTAAACAAGTGAAAAAATTTTCACTTTGAAAATGACATTTTCAAAATAGCCCTTAATATGCATAGGCTACATAGCTAATAAAAAATTAAGATGGTCTTGCTTAGCCCATGAGTGTAGCATAGCATGCTATTTAAAATTATTTACACTAAGATACTTTACTTGGGTTATAAAAATATTTCAGGTTTTATACATCCCTAACATGTTTGTGATGAGCTGTGGAATCTCTGCATAATACCTGCTAAAATGAAATTGCTAAATTTTATCTCCATTTTTGAAAATTTAATATGCATTTTGTTTTTCAATGAATATACTTTTATTTATGTTTCAGTCTTTACATGTCCAGTACTCACTTTTTGAATACACACAAATATTTTAAACCAAATAAGTTGAAACAATAATTAATGTTATATAGAAGACTAAACAGCACATGTTTTATTACTCTGGAGTGAAATTATAACTAGAGTGTTGCTTTGTGTTGAAAACTTCGTTATGAATTAAAATGTTCTTGTTATGAAGATTTTTACGTGTTTGAACAGAAGGGGAACTTCACATGTCAGTTCTGTCTGCCATATTACTGTAAATTTTCTTTTCAAAATATAGATAAGGAAATTAGGGTCAGGGAAGCTTAAAACTTAAAGGCAGAAAACAGTGAAATTTCCCAATATGGCTAAATAATTAAGAATTAAACTAGAATGATATATTGTGAGGAGCTAGAGTTACATTTTTAAAAGTCATAATCAGATACTTTTTGCTGTAGATATAATTCTAAGGCCTATATTCCAAATGATAATTTGATGATTTAACGGCCTTTTCTCACCTTATTTTTACAGGAAATGATGAAGAACATTTTAAAAAAATATTGGATCAGATATCACATCCTACTAAATAATCTTTCTCCTCAGAAAATAAATCATACATGAGGGACATAGAAGATCAAATCATAGTTTAGAATAGAAAACTAAATATCAACAAATTTATATTTTGGAGAAATCTTTCTCTATGTAATACTCTACCACATTTTTTTAATCTGTAATTACTCCTAACCTTTCAGTGCCTTTTTAAAAAAGAAATTCAATGCAATTTGTTTATTTAGTTTTCTCATTTAAACCTTTTGCAACTGAAAGTGAGTAACTCAAAAGGCTAATCAAGGAAGTGACATTATGGTGCATTTGTGTTTTCCCATTTTTAGGTCATTGTATGATTTTAAGTAAAGACAAACCCATTCATCTTTTTAAAAATTTCTGTATTAATCAACTTCCTATCTGAGCATTGAATTAAAGAGAAATAATATGTCATGTTAGTCTCTTAAAACTATGAGCTTAGCTCTCACCTAAGGCCATTGACTGAGTGATATTAGAAATGAAAAAAAAAGAGAATATTAAAAACATGACACTGAAAACATTTTTATAACGAGATTTTCTTAGTGTTTCCACCCCAACAGGTATTCCATGGTCCTAACTCTATGCTACTTTTTTCCCTGCCAATGTGTAATTATTGTAAATATTACATGAATATTGAAAAATCTGATCTGTTTAATATCAGCAGAAGCCAATGTATCAAAAATAAAAACACAAAGAGGTAATTCAGAAGTGTGCCTATCCCAGATTTAAGCAAGCAAACATCTTCAAAAATAATGGCAACAACAACAAATCTCCCTGACTGGCTCTTAACAGGTGCATAACAAAGTGGTGAATGTCTTTAAAGTCATACTTTCTTAGGAACAGCTGGCATCCTCATCACTTTGTTCTCTGATTTTGTCCTTTATGGTGCTAAGGTCTGTACTTGAGCTCTCAGCCTATTAACCTGACATTATAAACTATATGATTTTTAGTGCAGTCCTTTTAAAGTAAAGCTATTGTCTTAGTCTGTTCAGATTGCCATAACAAAATACCACCATGTGATTTAACTAACAGAAATTAATTTTCTCAGTTGTAGAGGCTGGGAAGTCCAAGATCATTGTTCTGGCAAGGTTCAGGTTCTGCTGAAAACTCTCTTCTTGGCTCACAAATGACCGCCTTCCTGCTGAGTCCTCCTGTGTGCTTGTGGAGAAAGATCTCTGATGTCTCTGCCTCTTTTAAAGGGCACTAGTTCTATTGGATTCAGGCCTCAACATTATGACCTCATTTAACCTTAGCTATCTCTTAAAGGGCCTGTCACCAAATACGATCACCTTGAGGGTTAGGGATTCAACATATGAATTTTAGGGAAGCACAATTCAGTCCATATACCATCCATTTACAATGAAGGAGTGTGTTATACTCAGTAGATTCTTCAGCATCTTCATTTTATCTCAACTTATTTTCCAAAATTTTCCATTTTTAACATTAGTTCAACAAATATTTAAGTAAATACCATGTGATTGGGGATGCAGGAAAAAAACAACAACCTGACTCTCCTGTTTTCTTGAGACTGATACTCCAGTATTATTTATGGTTAGGAACATGTATTTTAGTGCCCAGCAAACACGAGATAGGGTACATATTCCAGTGCATGAGTGTGCTTAATCTTGTTAAGCCTGTTCCTCCTTTTAAAACTGAGATTGATGATTGTGTCTATCCATAGAATCATTAAGAGAATTCAGTGTGACTAAGCACAGAATGTGATCAGCATGGCTCCCAGCAGAGAACCCGTGAGTCACTGGTAATACCCATCATCACCATTTGCAAGATCACTTGTGAGGCTGGCATTCATTCCACTGTGTCATGTTTGCCTCAGTGTTAGCTCCTCTCTTTCTCCACAGCACTGTCATTTTCTCTATTTATAAATGTATACACTGAGCAATATATTTTTTAATCAGTTTGTCCGACCAATATTAAGAATGATAATATCAAAATGTTTATAATGGATAAGGGTAACTCAAAAAGATTTAATGCATCATTTCCTGTTCAGTAGAATTTTACTTAAATCATTCAAAGAAAGTTGTAATCAATTTTTATTTTTGTCTTTATAGCAACTTATGTTGGTATTTTTTCAAGTATTTCTAAATCATCCCTCATATGTAGTCTGTCATGTTACTCTTAGCTCTTAATCCCTTCCAAACTATAAAGCTTGGTGGAAATGGCCTGGACACCACCCTTTGCAGAACATAACTCTTAGTCACTTTTCAGTATGGTCACTTCTTATTTACTCTTCCTTTATTGAACTTATTAATTAACAATTTAACAATTTATATTTCCTTTCTACATATCTGCCCCACATTTTCCACAAAGCTCCTTGATTGAAGTGTAAAAAAAAAAAGAAAAAAAAACAGACAAAACACTGAGAATATAATTTGAGAATTTGCATCATCTCCGGGTATACTGTTGCTACTTAAAATTCAACACTACATTTGCTTTCCCTGGAGCTGATTCACTGATCATGGCTAGTTTATTATCTACTATGACACTTAGCTATGTATCTGCCACACTTGCACATCTTATATTTTTGCATTTTAAAAATTATTTTCCTTTCCAGTTATATTTCCCTCATCTCATCTTTAATGCATTTTGTTCTGTGTCTTTACACTCTTGGAGGTCACGTTAAATCGTTATCATAGCCTCTTAGTTTTAAGCCACTTTCTTTCCCCCTCTTGCGCTTTAATGTTATCTGAAGAGTTAAGGAGCACAGTCAATATTCTATCATTTTGATTTCGGAGTTCCTTCTATTAAGTGATTCACAGTTTAGCACTGATCATACACTTCTAGTAAGAATTCAGTTAATGAAATGATCATTCTGGTTATCTTTAATTAACTAGAGCCTGGAATTTAAAGACTCATGTTCTTGCCTGAATGCTTCTTAAAAATTTTCTGTGACTCCACACTGTTTAACAAATTAAGTCCAATTTAGTTTTTCTAATATTTGTCATTGTTTGTTATTTGATCCTAATATATTTTTCAGGTTTATATTTCACTACATTTATAACCTGTAAAGACTGGACTGCGGCATGCTTCTACGGAAAGGGGAGAAAACTGGGATAGATGGAACCAAGGGTTTCTTTCATTCACGCTTGCATTCATGCATCTGCTCAGTATGAAGACAGACCTACTGTGAGCCAGGCATTTTGTAGGTGCTGGAGACACAATAATATAAACAGATTATGATGCTTTGTTTGGAGATAAATAATTACAAATGCAATTGAATTACCAAAAGTTAATTGGAGAGGAGATGAGTATAAAAGTGTAGAAAGAGAAAATGGTGTGGACAAAGGATTAGAGAATTAAGACAAAATAGCCCCTTTGTAGAAGGGAATTTTTTCATAAAGGGAATTTTGAATGAATGACGGGGGTATCATGAGATGATATAAAAAAGCTCAGCTCATAAAATGCTTCCTGAGCTAAAAATTTGGACTTGAAACAAAAATATCTACATGGATTTTTGTGTCATATACTGAGATTGGTAGTACAAAATGAAAATATGTTTGGTGGGGAGATGATTTATTTTAGTTTGCTCAAGTTGAAATAAAGATGCAGTCATTGTTTCAAATGGAAATGCCAAGTAGTTCATATACTGTATAATACTGGTACTTGATCTAGATTAGAGGTAAATTTTGGGACACAAGATCATAAAGATGGTAATAAAAGCCATGCTAGTGGAGGAGATGGTTTGGTGAGTGTGTTTGAATGTTTTCTCTCATGTCAAAGTCCAGAGGTTGGCAGTCCAAATCTGGAAAGTTCTCTCAGGGTTCCAGAACTCACAATATTTCCCTACTTATTACTCACTGGACTTGGCCACTGTGTTGAACAATGCGATGTACTTTCATATGCCCACCACTGAAGGATCTGTTTTCCCAGCTGTTGGTGAGCTGTGAACACACAGTTGTCAACCCCTGAGGGGTTACTTCAGCTGCAAAGAAGTTCCTCACTCAAGGTCTTATGCCTTCCCAGCATTACCCACAGCCAGTGATTGATCAATACATGAATGTAAAGGTCTGGCCACTTTACCCCGCCATAGGACTACTTTGAAGGGCAAGTCTAGCCCAAAGGTCTCATAAGATTTCTGGAGGCTATTGTGGGACCTCCATCTCAGTTCAACATTTCCCTCTGTCTAATCCTGTTTCCTTCTCCTAACTTCTACTGTGGATGACCCAAATGGCACTATTAATAAATATCTTGGGGCTTCCCTGGTGGTGCTGTGGTTGAGAATCTGCCTGCCAATGCAGGGGACACGGGTTCGAGCCCTGGTCTGGGAAGATCCCACGTGCCGCGGAGCAACTAGGCCCGTGAGCCACAATTGCTGAGCCTGCGCGTCTGGAGCCTGTGCTCTGCAACAAGAGAGGCCGTGACAGTGAGAGGCCCGCGCACCGCGATGAAGAGTGGCTCCCGCTTGCCGCAACTAGAGAAAGCCCTTGCACAGAAACGAAGACCCAACACAGCCATAAATAAATAAATAAATTTAAAAAATATATATCTTGCATGTTTTACACTTCATTTCAGTGTCTGCTTTAGGGACTCAACCTGTGAGAGTCTCCATTCACAAGGATTTCTCATGGTCCAGCATGACGTCTCCAGCTATAACCATTATGTACTCATTCCAGCCAGCAAAAAGGAAGGAAAAAAAAGGATTTGGGTTAGACTCATTCCTTATTCATTTCAGTAGTTGCCAAGGTTATGCATGCTTATACCTTAGTGCCCTGAATTTAATTTCAAAACTATACCTCTCTGAAAACTAGACTTACAAAGATAACTTTTATTTTGGTTGGCCATGTGCCCAGATAGAACAGTCCCCAGGTAGAACAGTCTCTATAACATCCACCTTCCCTCCTTCATTATAAGAAGCTGTCTTAAGCCTTGGCAAATCATCTCAGCAATGTCTGTGAATTCAAGTCATGAGTATAAAGGATAGATGAAAAATAAGGAGGGTACATTCTTCAAATCATGGCTGAGTCTTATTATTTTTCCACAGAAAAAGGTGACAACACCTTATTTGGTTAAGCATTTCCTGATGTTGAAGCACTATTTTTTGTGTGTGTGTACTCATCTTGAAAATAAATTATTTAGCTGGGTACAGATTTTTTTTTTTTTTTACAAATTACATTAATGAGTTCTATTCTGTATACTTTTCCTGATTACATGCTATGTCTGAGGTGCTATACTAAGCATTAGAATAGATGAAAAAGTTTTGCTTGAGTGACTTTAGACGACAATGAATTTTGAACTCCTGGGCTTACCATTGTCAAAAAGGAAACATTTTTCTTAGAATATGTATTGCTATGCATGACTGTGTCTAATGCCTAAACTGTGCTCTATCCCATCAGGGGTGAAAATTCTAGTTGAAGAGATATTATATAAATATATGAAGAGTTAACTAACCAAGATGACAGCCCATAGTAGCCCAATTAGTGACACATAGACGCTGAGCCTCATGTCTTGATTAAGAACTTGTGAAGATCTGAATTGGCACACTTGTCTTGCCACAATAAGCCATGTCAAAATATGTCTAGGTCTCTGTTTGCTAAGGCACAATTTTCCTTTCTCATTTGAAATTCAAGCTAAGTATATGCCACCTGCTCTTACTAATCTGTGATTTTAACAAAATATTTTAAACAGTATTTATGTTTTCTGCCATTGTTGTCTCTACCAATTGTAGAGTGGATCCAGTCTGTCACGTCACACATACTTATAAAATGATCAATTATTTATCTGTCTATCTATAGTTTATATATATAATTGTATATATATACACATACATATACATATATATGTATTTATGTATATATACATATACATATATACAAAAATATAAAGAATCCTAGACAATTGGTAGAGAGAAATATATATTATTCTCACTGCATTTTGGATATACCTGGTTCTTGATTTTCGTTTGATCTCATGATATTCTGCTTATATTCCTACTCTTTCATCCATGGGCAAACACTTGCTAGGTAGCGTTTTTGACAGAAAAGTGCTGTGGCTGGGATATGTCCTCACAGTTATCCATTCTTGGAGATTTGTGGGTGAAGAAAGTGACTGCTTTTAGAGTTTGAGCTCAGCCTTGTTTACCAAGGATTTGTAGAAGCATGATTTTCTGACACCATATGCTCCTTTAAGTATGTAAGTTCTTAATTATTAATGGTTTTCCTGACAGTTTCCTTTTCATACATTAGATAAAGGGAAAACACATTAGATACTGTGTTACAGATTATTTTATGCCTTATATGCTGTGGTAAGCTGAATAATGGATCTTCAAAAGATATCCATACCCTAATCCATGGAACCTGTGAATGTTACCATATGGCAAAACAACTTTGCAGGTATTATAAAGTCAAGATCTAAATGCTATCACATGTACCCTTATATAAGAGATATTTGACACAGACTACAGAAGAAGAAAGCCACGTGAAGGAAGTAGAGGGAAGCAGAGTCAGAGAGAAAAGGAGCTATGCCACTGACTTTGATGATGGAGGAAGAGTCCATGAGTCAAGAAATATAACTCCAGAAGCTGGAAAAGGAGAGGAAACAAATTCTCCCTTAGTTCCTCCAAAGGGAGGTTGGCCAGGTAGATATCTTGGTTTCAGTCCAGTGAAACTGACTTTAAACTTCTGGCCTCCAGAACTGTAAGAAAATAAATTTGTATTGCATTAAGCCATGAAGTTCGTGGTAATTTGTTATACCATGACATAAAAAATTGTATAAAAACTGCATGCTGTATAATAGTTGACTACAGTGAACTTTGTCCTTGAGGGCCATATTATATTTAGAGAATGAATTTTTATTTTGGTTTTAAAGGGTTTTTCTTGTTTGTTACCATAATTTTTCAGACAATACTCAGGTAAAATTTTGATAAAGAATTCTCATACTTACTCAAGATAACTATCCTGTATATAGAATAATCCTACATTGAAGAAATAACCGAAATAAATGTTATTGCACACAGACAATGCATCTGTGATTCTGATGCAAAAAATTTAGGTGATATTCCTCTTCATCTCATCTCTTTGATTCTTGTGCATGATTTGTGTCTAGATGTTTCTAGAACTCCATGGGGGATTCCAGAAACATGTGTTTTTCTAAAGCACCACAACAAGTCTACATTCCATAGAATTTTTAAAAATCACAAGCTTACATTTTTCTAGTACTTTTCATGGAATCCATAATTCATAAAGATATTATATGTTACAAGGAGCAGAGTTGTTGTTTTTTTCATGTTTTCATGATTTTCTTACTTTGTTTTCCCTCAAGAGCTGTGTAGCATATTTTGGACACTCAAGCAGGTAAAAAATAGCTTCACAAATTAAAGATTAAAATAAATAGAACTTAAATAGTTAGAGAAATTAAATGAGATTTTTAAAAGTTAATTTGTTACACATACAACTTTCAGTATTTGATAGAGTAACCATAAGATCCCTATGGACACTAAAACATTAATTGCTGATAAATCATTTAGTGATAGACTTTACTGCCTTCTCTCAGCTCCAATGTAGATTATGGTAATTACGATTAAAAATCCTTTTCCGTTTAACATTTTATGATGACAAAAATCCTTTATTGGCCCATTTGAGAATTCATTCAGTCTTAGATTTTACCATTGTCTGCCTACTTAGCACAACAATGAAAGGAATGTCAAATAATTGTATTATGATAGTGAAATATGAGCCTTATTTTTTAACCCTAAAAGATTGAAGTGGTTAAGAACTATATTCTTACTAAAAGTGCTTGAGACATAAAGCTGACCAGTAGATGCCATAGACTTCATTGAAAATGTTTCTCTTCCTGATCTCTTAATACACTTCCTTACATGTCTATGCCATTTTTTTTCTTCTACTCTGCTCCCATTCCTTATTCTCAGCATATTAATTTATTGACTATCTTTCTGCAGCCATCCAGCTCAAAATGTTTTAGCTCCTTATCCCTTAATTCCTATTGAAACTTCCTTATCTACTAGATTGTCCATGATCTCTAATGAAAAGATGGGGTTTCTGATCTCATTTGTTCATGTCACAAAGAACACAATCCATTCACCATCCTTTCCCCAATTCTGTGCTTTAATTCTTTTTTTCCATCTGTTCTCTTCCCCCATCTCTAAATATGTTCTAGCTTGTCCTATGCTAAAAGTTATTTTTTCATTTAATCCTGACCAACTCTTTAAACTCTCTTTCTTTTCTTTCTCTGAAAACCTCTTGAAAGTACAGAATATCTTGTCACTTTTGCTAGCTCATCATTCACTCACTACTGAAACTCTTGAAATTTGGTTTATATTTGGATCAGTTCTCATCTCTACAGCCACTTCTTATTCCTTGACTGACTCTTCTTCCTGAGTTGTCTTGAAATTCTTCTCTGTTCTATATAGAGCTTAATCTCTGACATTAAATTAAATAATATATGAGTTTAAATAAGATAATATAGGAGTGGGATAGGGAGGGTGGGAGGGAGACGCAAGAGGGAGGGGATATGGGGATATATGTATACGTATTAGCTGATTCACTTTGTTATACAGCAGAAAATAACACAACAATGTAAAGCAATTATACTCCAATAAAGATGTTTAAAAAAATAAGATAATATATATGACAATAACTCCAGCTACAAACTACAACCTAAATATAAGAATGAATTATTATAGTACATATTATAATTGTAATAACAATTATTATTATTAATAATGTTATTATTTCTACTTTCTTGGTTTAAATAACCCTACAGTAGCTGAATTACAAATTTCTATTCTGATTTCTGGGCTAGCACTTAGTCCCTCATATTACTTTTTATTTCAGATGTATTTCCATTTGTATAGCATACCTTTTGACAACTCAAATGTAGCATATGTAAAACTTTTACTCATCTCCCCCTTTTCTTGGGGGAAAAATATGAAACAACATTTGCTTTTTCTGCCTTCCTCATTTCTACTAATAGAAATCCTCCCAGACACAAAATTGAAATGTGGACATTTTTTTGGACTTAAAAGCAAGAACTCTGGATCTAAACTTCATGAGTTTGAATCCTGGCTTTGCTAGTTATCAGTTTTGTGACCTTGAGAAGTGTATTTATTCTTTTTGTACCTTATTTTCTTCATCTCAAAAGTGTGAATAGTAACTTATCTCATGTGGTTGCTCTGTGGATTAAATGTATTAAAATACAAAATACTTAGGAAAGTGGATAGCACACAGTAAGCATTATATATGAGTTTATTGTTATTATAATACCTTTTCTCCCTTAATTTCATCAGTCATAATTCTAATAATTTTATTAGTAGGATTTATGTTCTTACAAAAATAAAACTGAATTTAAATTCATAAATTTGAATCTATTCCCAATTCCAACTCTTTCTCAATTTTCTGGCAAATCATTTAAATTTAAAGAAAGTTAGTTTTATTCTGTATGTTTCAAACAAAATGTTTTATGTTATAATGTGTAGGCATTTCAACATTGTAACTTGCATTTATCTCTTTTTAAAATAAATTGTTCTGAATCTATTTTTAAGGCTTATTACCTCATGACTTAGAACAAGAAACTGTGTAGTAATACTGCCTAGTTTGGGGCCTTAACTCCATCACTCAAGATTAAGTGACTGCAGGTGAATTATTTTATTAACCTGTGCTTCAGTTCTCCCTTCTACAAAATGGTGCCAGTAGTGGTATATCTCTTGTAGGGTTGTCAGAAAGATTGATGAGTTAGTCAAACACAACAGTGTCAGGCACATAGTAAATGTGCAATGCAATTCTTCTTCTTATTAACACATTTCCATGTTCCTTCTTCTAATCCATTTTCAGTATATGCTAGAAATAGAGGTTCCTTAAATCAATATAAATGTGCCTGACAGAAATGAAAACAGGTCAAGATGAAATTTTTACTTCAAGTTTTTTCTTTATTCATCAGTTGAAGATCACCTATATCATTTGATTTTATATTTTAATACATACAACACTTTCAGTGACTTTTCCAGTAAAATCAGGGTTGACTTAAAAAATATAAAGCAAATGCATGCACTTAATTTTTAAAGGCAATTCCATTTTGATGACTGCCCTCAACATTTTCAATGTTTTTAAAGTCCTTCTTTTAAAAGGGAATGTGAAACTTGGAAATAATGTAGAAAACTCTCATAATAAATAATTATTTTTAATATAAATATAACATCAACTCCTTCAAGCCAACCGAAACTATTATAACATCATTTCACAGCAACCCAGTCATTTACTGCTGTAGCAGAATTTTTTACGTGTTTAAGAGCAATATTACATGAGTTATTGATAGTTCAGTATGTTAGAAATATATGATGGGTTTGACCTAAAAGATAAAAAGGTCACATTTAAATTGCAAAATTATTTTAATAAATCATTCAACTTTTAAGTGATTTCTAAACTTTCCTCTAAGTCATGCTGCTTTTTTCTTATTTTACAAGCCTGTTACATGTTGTGTGTTATTTAAATTTTATCTCATTTATCATGTATCAGAACACAAAAAAGTCTATTGCTTAGGTCATCCTGCATCATTCTCACACAGAGTAATGAGAGAATTAAATTAATCTAATTATTTTCTAATCTTTGTTTCATATAAAACTTCTAATTTTTATCTTATTAAATCCAAAAGTCTTCCCAGTATGACTACTAGCAATTATTTTCTCTGCCTGGAGTAGTTCAAAAATTTTACATATACTTTTACTTTTTCCTCTTCCCTTGAATTTCTTTTCTCCCACACTCAAAAATTTGAAAGAAAAAAATTTTTTTTTAATTGGAGGAGAACTTGAAAAAGAAAATCAAAGCCTGCTTTTATTGATGCACTGATAGACTGACCCGAGATTTGGAAGGGGTGTTTTATTAATACAATACTCATCATCAAAGCAAACTGAAAAGACAAAGGTGTCTGAAATGGCTTTACGGTGACATGATGCCTTAATTAGTTAAGGAAACGGACTGCTCGCTAACCACCTTCTCATTTCATGTTTTTTACAAACTCCTCTCCTTTCTTGATGGAGGCTTTCAGCTCAGAAATGGCCTCGGCAATCATCTTCTCTTCAAACGGGGGAGATTTTGCCAATGCCTAGATTCTTCTCGATGCCCTTTCCCCCCAGCATCGACGGTGTGGAGAAATACGGACGGTCCGTTTCTTGGGACTTGACGAAGGAACATTCGACAACTTCCTTTCAGTTCATCGCATCCATGAGGGAGGAGACAAATCGGCGGACTCCGGCACACGCCGTGGACAGGGTAGCAGGGTCTGCTCGGCCTTAGCCTTGACCACCTCCGTGCCGGCCTCCTGGATCCACCCGGTGAGGGTAGTCAGCAGGTCCTGGGGAAAGTCCACTGAGATCAGGGGGATAATCCTCCCAGCACGGCCGCCAGTGACAAGAACGTTGACTCGAGCCGGTCCACACCCTTCAGTTCTGCAACAAAAGTGTTGGCTTGGACAATGTCCAGGGTTGTCACCCCAAAGACGTTATTGGGGTTGTAAACGCCATGTTTCTTGAAAACTTCCGCTGTGATTGGGATGGTGGAGTTAACTGGATTTGAAAGGACGCAGATCATGGTCTCGCGGCTGTGCCAGGATTGTGGCGTGGGTGTTGAGCAGGTCATCCCGCGTCACGTCTGCTTTTCTTGGGACTCCCGCGGTAATAGCCACCTCGTCGCAGCCCTCGGGCAGTCTGGCAGCTGCTCAGCTCCCAGGTGGCCTTTCACCATCGCTCTGGTCTCCATGTGGCTCCAATCGGCGGCCACTCCGGGTGTATGAGCGGTACCGTGGAGGGTCGGGCGGCTCACCAAGGGGCCGTTCTTCAGCAGAAGGGAAAGCGGCTGCTGGATTCCTCCAAGCCCCCAGCACGGCTGCTTTAGCACTGTTCTGGGCCGAGGTGCCGAAGCTGCGGCGGAGAGTGGCGTCCGCAGGCCGGGCAGTGGCAGACGGTGGTGGGGGGGGTGGGGGGTTGGTGGGGGGGGGGTGGGGGGTTGGTGGGGGGGGGGGGGGGGGTTGGTGGGGGGGTGGGGACCAGCACGGGAAGGAGCCGGCGAGGGACAAAAAAAGAAAGAAAATTTGATATTTCTATTTTTATTTACTACTATATTGCAAAAGGAAAGTCCCTGGTAAGGAAACATGTGACTGAACAAACTTTGTCCCTTGTAATTCTTACCTGTTTTATTTTACCAGTGTAGTCCAATAATACTCATGTGTATTTACGGATGCAAAGGTAAGTACAAAGATCAAGGTGGTTCAATAAACCCGTGATGGCTTAGAAAATTATTAAGTAATTTGGAAGCATATGTTATATTGCCAATGATTATTTAGTTATTACAGAATTTTTAATGTTAAGATTATTAATATTTTTAATATAACTTTTTCTTAACAAATATCTTCAGCAAGGTAGAAAATATTATTCCAGTTTTTCTGCATTAAAAGTAAAGTCATAATGTGTTCCCAATAAAAGGCACCAATGTTCTTTGGAAAAATGGCTGATTCTATATTTGGGACAAAGCACAAGATAAGCAGGTAATATGTTGTTCTAGGAAGCAAGTGTGTGTTCAAATTCTGATGTGAAAGTGTGAAAAGGACAAGAACCTAGTGAAAAGGTGTTCCCATGGGCCAAATTTAATACAGATTGTGTATTAAAAAAAAAAAAAAACACACAGAAAGAAAGGATTGAAGGTAATGCATTATAAAAATTCTAATAACAAAATTTTCCATGGATCCATAATGATGTTTTAACAAAGAAGGAAGGAGGGTAAAGAAAAAGCTCTTCTTTACTTAACAATGAAAGCTAATATGCAGTGAAAGAATGAGATAATTGGAAAGATCACTATCTTGCCACCCTTTGTGCCATAATCATCAATGAAGCTAAATGACTGGGTAAAATGTTGTTGGAGAACAGGATATTTATAAGATATTTACAGCATCTCAAAGTATCACCTTACAAATTATTGATGGCAAAGAGTGAAAGATTTTCTACAATGAAGAAATCTGGTGGACAATACCATATCCAAGTGATTCAACTTAGCACACAAATAACGAGACACGATGACTTTATGTATTGATACCTACATATGTGAAGCAATGAAAATACATGTCACCTCTGTAATGCTTTTTGCAATGAAGCTTCATCTAGTTATAATTATGAGGAAAAATCACACTTATCCAGATTGTGTTATATTCCATATTAGAGACTGATTATACAAGTGGACAATGGTTAGACCTGCAGACTAAAGAATGCCACTTGCCTTCTGTTTCTACAAGGATGAAGTCACTGGCCACTAGAGTCGCTGACCGTTAACACACCCTGAAAGGAGTTCAGGGCAGAGATCAGGAATGAGGCACTCGATGCTCTGGGAAAATCTGGCTGAACAGGCTTTCAGTTAGATATTTTCAGGAGAAAATTTTAGGAACACAATTTCTTGCATCTCCTTATACCTAGGAAAGCAGTAAAATCACTAATGGAGACATTTGCTCCTCATGACTAGCATCAACCTTCTACTGAGATGTGTAATTGATTGCAAGTACCCCCATCACCAAAATCATATATATACTGACCTCCTTCCCCACCACCTCTTCAGAACAGTCCCTCAGAGCTATCTGAGAGGCTATGTCCCGGGCTATAGTCCTCAGTAAGCTACAAAGAAAACTGAATTCACAGCTCTCACATTGTGCTTTTTTTTTTCAGTTCACAGACCATCTATAAAAGTAGAACTTTCACCCACAATCTGCAGCAACGAGCCCAGGAAGTCAAATCATTAACAACAGTATGACTTCCAGCCCAGAAAGTCAACCTACTATCTTTCCACAAGACTTGTAGCATATCAGAACGTTTCTCTAGCAACCAGTCTAGGATAGCTCTTAAATGCCTTTTCGGTTGGTCTACAGAGAGAGTCTAATGCCTGGAAATCATTAAAGTGGTGAGATAAAAATCTAAATAGGGTGGTAGAAGCAGAAACTTAAAAGAATCATGGATGCTTTAGAAAAATGTATTAATAGTTCATATGGAGCTATTGATATTTGTGTCAAAGGAAAGTGAATTTCTAAAATAGCTTCTGGGATTAAACTACATGGAAGAATATGGTAATATGGAAAGAAACAGGATTCTCCATCTCTACTGTGAAAAATTGACTGATACCACGTACAAAGTTATGTTTATGTTGAAGGAAGAATTTACTAATGGTAATAGTAAGAACAGTATCAAGGAGTAGTTTTATGTATTTATCACTGAAGTTTCTAAAAATTCTTCTTTTTCATTACTTCTTTCTCATTTCCTTTCCTCCCTCCTTTCCAGCTTTCCTTCCTGCCTTCCCCTCCCTCCTCTCCCTACCTTCATTTTTGTTGTTCCTTGTTTTCTCCCTTTATCCTTTCCTCATTATTTAAAAATTTATTCATTAAAAAATAAATATTCATTAAGCATCTATACTGTGAAAGTTTCTGTTTTCTTTCTGGGTCAGTAGCATTCTTATGAGTTAGCTTAACACTGGAATTAGATATTTGAGCTTCAGATCATGAAGTCAGCTTGTTCAATCTGACAAACTACCACTTCATTTACATAGATGATGAAAATATCAACTTCATTATTAAGACAAATTTGAAATGAATGAATGAATTATTTGGTGCAATAAATAAGCCTACATAATTAAAACTATGACCTAAAGTTTATTACAATCATCTATCAAAAAATAAAGCATGTATGCATGGTTGTGTGTATGTGTGGATATGTTTGGTGTGTGTGTAGGGTCCCAAAGCCAATTATTGTATCATCAGCCAATTCTTCAGAACTAACAGCTGAGACTTGGACTTAATGGCATTTTGAACTTATTTCTGCCATCTGGGATATGTTTGCCAATGTTAACTCACGTTTTCTTTTTAAACCTGTTTCTTCCATGTAATTCCTCATGACTGTATGAACCATTATTGATATTATTTAATTCCAATTTGCAGGAATGTTTAATGTTTCTTTTCTTTTCTTCTTGAAATCTAATCACTAACATTGTGAATACCATATGTTTCTCCTCTTCTTTCTCCGGGGTAAAAATTTTAACGTCTGTTCTAGTGCATACAGATTTTTCCCATTGTTGCCAAACACATTACAGATATTAAAATTGTGTGTAGTTCATGTTCCAGTGAATTGAATTAGCTTATCAGCTGAATGGTTACCTATTCATTTGTTTTGTGAAGGAAAGCTAAAAGGCTTAGGGGATCGCAGACTGAAGGTGAATTTAAGGACATGATTTAAGCCTTGCAATAGTACAGAAAATATGCAGTGTGTAAAAATGTGGCTGAATTTTTTTTGCATGTGATAAATGTTGATTTTGTTGTTGTCCTTGTTCTCTCTGTAGTTCACTCTCTGTCATTCCAAAGCATTTAGGCTATTCTGTGTCCACCATAACTGGGAATGGAAGTTTTCAGCATTAATCACATAAGGGCCACAAATAACCTTCCCAGGATTTCCATCCCCAGGGTGGCAAAGAAGCCACAGAATGTACCTGTGGCTTTAGGATTGGTGTGAAAATAGCAGCAAGAACAACAGAATCTGAATAAAGTCAGCAGATAAGAAAGAGGAATATTTCAGTGATGACCTAATGAATGAATGACTCAAGACTAGATGGGATGAAGAAAATCTCAAAATTCCCCTATTGAGATATTACATCAAGGATTAAGTGAACCCAACAAAATCTCAGCACTGGGTAAAAACCCTAGATTGAGTGAGTTAACATTTTCAACCTCAGTACTATGGGCATTCAAAATAGAAATCAAGTTGAATCATCGGGAAAAATATGTTATTTCTTTTATACAGTTGAATTTGTGTTGACATTCATACCTACAAATGTCAAAAGAAAAAACAAGCAATAGGCCTTTAAGGCTTGTATATTTCTTGCCATATTTTAACTGTGCTTCCACTTTGACATGTTGAGTTACTATTCTTTGAAAAGACACTAACCTGGCATTATTTAACAGTATCTATAGTTTTTATCAAATGACCAAACTTCCTTCTCACTTATGTACTAAACATTTCTTAAAGTATTTCATCATCACTTGAAATGCATATTATTTAAGTAATAACATTTACTATGAAAATTATGTTCTCTGGTTTCATCATACTGACTCATTGTTTAATCCTGGTTTCACTTCGTAATTGCTGTGTGATCTTATTAATCTATCTCTTCTAGCCTGTTTCCACCTCTCTGATACGAGACTAAATATAACACTTCACAACTATTTTTTTTTAAATTTAATTTAATTTATTTTTTCATACAGCAGGTTCTTATTAGTTATCTATTTTATACACATTAGTGTATATAAGTCAATCCCAATCTCCCAATTCATCGCACCACCAGCCCCCACGCTTCCTTTCCCACAACTGTTTTTTAAGAACTGTAAAACTAATCATAATAGTAGTAATGGTATTAAAAATAGTACTGTAGCAATAATAGTAATAGTGGAAATAGTAGCAATAGCATCAAAAGGGGAAAAAAAAACAGCTAAAATTTCTGAGCAAGCATTGTGCTAAGCATTTTCTCCATGAACCACGGTAGACATTTTCTATGGTTTAACTCATTTAATATTCACAGCAACTCTAGAGGTAGGCAGTGTTTTACCCCATCATATAAATTAGAGAATTTAGGTTCAAAAGATTAAGCCACTTCCTTATACTACCCAAATGATACATGTTGGCTATAATTCACATTTAGAGCTTGCTTTCCCAATCACCATACATAATATAAAGGGAAAAAAGTAAGTCAGGCAACAAACATGAGCTCTTTCCCTGACCTTTACAGTAGTTCTCAAGCTTTGGGACATCAGAAATATCTGAAGGACTTTATGATGGCAATGATGCTGCTGGTGGCGGGATCACACTTTTGAGAAGAGCTGTTCTGGATCAGATGTGTGAAGGAACCCAAGAAGTCATAACGTGGCCTTGTTGAATGAAATGTAGGTGCTACTTATACATAGATAAGTACAGACTGTCATCTGATTTGAGGATATCATTGACAAAATATTTCCTGTTGTCTGAAATTTCATCATTAGAAAATCATTACTTTCCACTATTATATTTTCTCAAGTGGAATTAATATTTTGGAAGATACATAGTATCTATTCATCCAGTTATGATCACTTCAGTGGACAAAAGTGTAATACAAAGATGAATAATATATGACCCTTGGCTTTAAGAGTCTCAAAATATAGAGAATGAAACTAAATCTATAAGCAAATAATGCAACAAAGCTTATAGATCCTATGCAAAGAGACAACAAGTATATATGGCATCAAAGCAGAGGATAATAAATCTACCTGAGTTGGAGTATGCAGTGGAAAGTTGAAACAATGAAAAGTAGAATAATTGGATAGAGGAGATGTTTCAGCTAAATGTTGAAATCCAAGAATTTATACTAATCAGATAGAGCATAGGGACCAGGTTGGTAAAGCATGGGATGGAGGGAGCATGTTATAGTAGATGACTGAATAGCTAGGCAAGTACCAGATTAAGTATAGTTTTATGTATCCAACTAAAACATTTGGACTTCATGCTGATCACAATAGTGAATTTCCAAATGTTTTTTGATCAGGTGTGAAATATCTGCTTTGTGATTTACAAGGAATAGTCTGATGACAGTTTGCAGCGTTTACTGACCAGGAAGCAGATCAAGGTTAGTAATATTAATTTAATTAATAAACTAATCCTGAGAAATGAGGAGTTCCTCAAGTAAAGAGGTGGTAATGTGCATATACAGAGGGAATAAATTTGACAGGTTGTCAACAAGTGAGAGTAACAGGACTTTTTTGTTTTTATTTTTTTTAATTCTATGTGACTAGTGTAGCTAGAGACTAAATAAAGGATGAATCAGATTTTGGCTAAGAAATTATACAAATCAGTGGTTCTCAAACTTTTGTTTACTAGAATCTTCTGGGAACAACTATTAAGACTTTTGGTACACAGTTCACACCCCTTACAATTAATTCAGAATCTTTGGTGGCAGCTGTAATCCCCAGGTGAGCCCAAGGTCCAGCCCAGTTAGGTGTTCACCATTATTATAGATAATCGTGCCATTTCCTAGGTAGGAAACAGATATGTAATGTGGATAAGACTGTGCCAAAAAAGAATGTAGAGAGAAAAAGAAATTGAAAATATAAGAAAATAACAGTGGAATGAATGACCTGGAGATTTTAGGATGAAGAATACAGGTGGAGATACTAAAGTTCAAATTTAAAAAAGATATAGTTCTTGAAACTAAAGGAAAGGAGGTAATGAACGATTTAGATATAAATACAATCTCACTGAAATAGCAGGGAGCTGGAATGTTCATGCACAATAGCCTCAATTCACTCTGCTAAGGAGTGGTTGTGCTGCCTGCAATGACAGAGGAGAAAGAGGAAATTGGAGTCGAGAACTTGAGGAAAACATTCTCAGCTGTTGCACTGCATAACTGGGCATGATTGGTAGTGGGGTGCTGGTAGAAATTAGGAATTTCTAAGTGAGAGAAATCATTTAAAAAGGAGAGGAGATCACCAATGGAAAGTCCCTGTTTGCTGTTATTTGCTCTAATCATGAATTATTTTCTTACTTCTGGAAACACCCCTGTTTTTTTAAGCATTACATTAAAAAATATAGTGCACTCATCTTCTTATATGCCTTGTTCTTTTGGTCAAGTTGTATGTCCAGAATTAAATACCGGACCCCACTGAAACCAGTTAGGGCCCTTCCCCAAGGCTTTTGTAATTTGAAATAAGAATAACCAGGAGTCATTTTTTTCTCTGGTGTGGGGTTCTAGCAAATGTGAGATTTGGACTCTGTGAGACTGCTTTCTTCACCATGTGGGACGGATGCTCTGAAGTCAAAGCTGAAGAAATGCCGAAAAAAGAAAAGCACTAAAAAGAAGACAAGATCGGGAGGAAAATTATTAAGATGTTCCAGCTCCATTCCTGAACTTCCTGTTTTGTGGTTGTCTAACCTTAAATTGGAAGTATACTGTTGTATCCTGGTGCATGTCAAGAAAAAATTCCTTTCATTTTGGATTTTCAAAAAGATAGCTATCAAAAATGCGTAAACCTTATAAAACTGTAATGTGGAAACTACACTTCCCGATCCCCTGCAGTAAGTTGAGGCCACGTCCACTAGAATATAACTGGAAATGATGTGGGTTATTTCCAGGCCAAATGAACTAGGAAGCATGGATGCCTTTTCTACCCTCTCTTTTTCTTTAAACTTGGATGAAGAATACTCTGAAGCCCTTTGAAAATGCAGAAATACAAAAAGAAAATAGCCTAAATCCCTGAACTTTCAAGTGGAGGAAAACAGTTAAATGAAAGCAACAGCTGCTACAGATATTTACAGGATAGAAAAATAGCCCTGATCATGTTAAGTTACTGAAATTGTAGAATTTATTTATTATAGTGACTAATGTTTCTCTATCTGCCTAAATGATGCACTAAGAAAATTTGGACTTAACTACATCATAACAAAGAGTTTCCAGCGTGGTAGTCATTGTTTTGTTTGCTAAATATTAACAGTCTTTAGGAAACAACACTCTAAATTGTCCCCTTGTAGGACTAAGTGATCAGTTCTGGCCAACAGTTATCAGCAGAATTGACTTATATCACTTCCCTGTAAGAACTTTAATTTGCATTGTGAAACACAATTGAACTTTTTTTTTCCTATTTCTCCTTTCCTTTGGTAACTTTACCTACATACATATCTGATTCTTTGTAGTTGTAAAACATCTCTTTATTATATATTACTATTTATATTGTGTCTCAGAGCTTTGTTTTAGAATGTTTCTTTTGCTATGTCTTTAAGTTCATTAATATTTTCTTTTGCAGTGTCTAACCTGATGAAAACCCCATCCACTATATTTTTCATCTTGAACATTGTGGTTTTCCATGCTTAAAGTTTTATTTGTACCTTTTCTAATACCTTCCATGTCTCTCTAAAAATTTTCATTCTTTCCTCTAGTTTCTTGAATATCTGAAATAAAGTTATAATAACTGTTTTTAATGTCCTTGTCTACTAACATAGCATATGTGTCAATTCTGTGTAAGTTTTGATTGATAGATCATTCTTTTCATTGTGGAGAGAATTTCCCTACCTCTTTGTATGCCTGGTAATTTTTAATTGAATACCAGACACTGTGAAGTTTACTTTCCTGGAAGCTGAATTTTTATTTCATACACCTTTAACTAATATTGTGCTTTGCTCTAAGATGCATTGAAGTTACTTGAAAACAGTCTGATCTTTTTGGGTTTGCTTTTCAACTTTGTTAGCTTGGACCAGAGCAGAATTTATCTGAGGTTTCGATTCAATGCCCATGAATTATGTTGGTTTCAACTCTGAGGGGTGGGAATTGTCACTATTCTCAGACAGGTGTGAGATCAAATCACTATTTCCTCTGATTCTGTCAGGTTTTTCTTCCTGAGCTTCCTGCAGTTTTTTCATATGTCTGCTGAATACTCAAATTAGGTGATCTGCGATTTTCTGGAGCTCTCTCTCTGTGCGCACCTCTCCTCTCTGGTGTCCTGCTTTGTCAGTTCTAGCGCCCCTGCTTCCCTGCACTCTCGGCTCCATCCTCTCAACATGGGAAATCCATTAAACTCCCACCTGGGATCCCCCATTCTGTGCTGTGATACAGAAAGTCTTAAGACTGAACCCGTTACATAATTTGCAGGTCCATTGCAAAAGGAAGGTGCAAGAACCCTTGTTCAAATATTATGAAGAATTTCAAGACAGTGACAGCAGGCACTGCACCGAGTATCAGACTCTGCAGCAGCACCGGTTTCATGGCTGTGAAGCCAGCCCTGCTCAAGGCAGTGATTTAGGACAACAGCGGTGCTCTTCTAGTTGTTTCCATATCTCATGCTTTGTTATCCTTCATTGTCCAATAGCCAGTGGTTTTAAAAACACATTTTCTTTTACTTGATTCTGATTTTTAGTTTTTTCAGATGAAAGGAAATCCTTTCTTTGTTATTCTCCCTTGGTCAAAAGTGAAAGTTCCCCTTACTAATCAATGTCTCAATTACATAGCGGCCTTTTTACCTTGAAATGACGTTGGTATAACAATTATTTTTCTTGGATCTTAGCAATTCCGTTTATCAAGTAATACTAGATAGTAAATAACGTTGTTTTATTTAGTGTTCATTTAAAATCTGATACATATAGCTGGATTACTGTCTTTGGTACAGCTATCAGAATTATTTAATAAGGGGATTTGTATTTGGTTGTGATAAAATTTGAGATTTCCTGACCAGATGTACTGTTTACTGTTGTTCAAGTACCTGGATAAAAACTAATTGCAGACTTTCTCTTTATATGAGCAGATATTCTGGTTGTCTGGTCTTGGAAGCTACCTCTAATTAAATTAATTAGAGCACAAATTAAAAATTTCATTTTCTGCAGGAACTTGATAGGTGACACAAGTAAGTATTGAGGGCTAATATAAGGTACTAGATGCAGAGGAGTGTATGAATGACTGAGGAGTGGGCATGCAAAGAATGTGTCATTTTTTTAAAAAAAGCCACAAATGTAGCTGTTGATGTGAACAATAATCATAAAAATATTGTACAGGCCCCAAGTATATGATATCCATGCGTTTCTTTCTGAGTATGGGTTCTATTTTGTGATCACTGCCTAAAAGCATTGTTATTTGAGTTTTGTTTTTTTTTTTTTTATCAAGGAAAGTTTGTTCAAAAAGAATAATATAGAAACATAAAATAACAAATTAGAATAAACTGGAATGACTCTAGTTGAAGCTGTGCAGCTGTGAAGGAAGGTCAGTGCCCACAACTGCCCATACCTCCATCACATATTGATGGTCCCTAGATGAGAGTATATCAAGTTGTTTTCTTAGAAATCAAAAGGATAAACCTTTGCACTGGATGGCCAGCTTTTTTTTTTTTTTTTTTTTTTAATCAAGGATGGTAAAAGCATTGCATTTAGAACTATTCTTTCTAATATAGTAACCACTAACCACATGTGGTTATTAGGTACTTGAAATGTGGCTAGTTCAAAATACGATCTGCACACCATATTTTATAGACATAGTAAAAAGAAAAGGTAAAATACATTAACAGTAATTTTAGTATTGATTCCATGTTGAAATGATATTTTGGATATATTGGATTAACTGAAATATCTTATTTATATTAATTTTGCCTTTTTTAGCATTTTAATGCAGATACTAGAAATTAAAAATTGAATATGTGTCTCCCATTTTGTTTTAATGGACAGTGCTGGGTTCAAAACACTTGGGCATTAGAGAACATCAGAGAATAACAATGCATAGAGCATGGTGGCGATGAATTGTTTTTGAACTCTCAATTTTTTTGAGATTGAATCAAAAGTTTTTTTAAAGAAGAAAATGCATTAAAGCTATTTTTATTATCGAATCCTTTCAAAATTTGTATAAATTAGCATTACGAAAGACATAAGATTTTTCTTTCATCTCTGTTTCTCTTCAGTAGCTTTGCTGTTTTTAATAAAGTCATATTTTTCCATATGTATATTATTTTAAACATTTTATCTTTATCTAACTTTATCCTTGTTATAACCCTGTGAGATAAGACAGACATTATCTCCATTTTATCTTTACCTTTCCTTGACTCATTTGCCTCTATTTAGGGAACAGGGCAGCTTAGAACAACAGTTCTTCAGTGAATAACTCATAGTTTATTAATTCAACACTTACAGTCAAGAAATCTTTTTATCTTATTTTCACAAAACCAATACACTTCTGAAAAACTGGCTGTCTTCAGTATCATTCTTGGAGTTCTAAAGACTACTTATCCATCTAGATGAACTCACTGTGCCTCCTTAAGCTAGCATTTCACCTTGGATTTTACATCTGTGGCCCATTGGAGATAATGCCATTGCAAAGCTACTTCTTAGAAACATGAAAGACAAGACTTTCAGCCCGTGGTAGGCTAGGAAGGAAGGCAGTATTATGAAGTCGAAAATTTCTATCTTTCCTCAAATAATGCTCCATTGTGCAAATAAATTGGCTACAGCTGAACTGAG
The DNA here is from genome assembly GCF_028023285.1 of Balaenoptera ricei. Lineage (NCBI taxonomy): Eukaryota > Metazoa > Chordata > Mammalia > Artiodactyla > Balaenopteridae > Balaenoptera > Balaenoptera ricei. Next base: position 139,092,503 of record NC_082642.1, read on the forward strand.
GTCTACTTCATGGAAATAATATGGAAGTTGCAGCTGTGCACAGTCACGAGCTAAACCATCTGAGGTGCGCTCACAATGGCCTGCTGGTGGTAAACCATCAGTGGAGTTTACCAAACACTTTCTTAAGTGCTAGATGGCCTTATTTGAACTGTGGAGAGAAAGGGAAGTTCTAGACAGACTATCAGTGTAACAAATAGTTGCCCGATTTGGACCATCAATGTTGCAGAATATGGAAAAAATACTTTCAAAATTAACCTTGTGTTTCTTTCTTTCGTATTTAAACTTTATGGATATGTCTCCATATCATAATTATTTTGAAAGCCTCTGTATAGTTTTCTAATGGTGCTGTGATAAATTACCACAAACTTGGTGGCTTAAAACAACACATATTTATTATCCTGCATTTCTGTAGAAGTCTGACACGGGCCTCATTGTCCTAAAATTAAGGTGTCAGCGCCTACTTCATTTTGTTCTGGAGACTCTGGAGAGAATCTGTTTCCGCATCTTTTCCAGCTTCTAGAGGCCACCTACATTCCCTGGTTCCTAGCCAACTTCCTTCATCCTCAAAGCCAGTGCCTTTTATTTTTCTGACCATTTCTCCCCTAGTCATATCTCCCTTTGATCACAGATGGGAAAAGTTCTCCATTTTTAAGGATTCATGTGACTAAATTGGGCCCAGGCTAATGTAAGCATCTTGAAGACCTTAATCACATTTGCAACATCTGTTTTCCCATAGAGAGTAACAAACAAATTCTTGTGCTTAGAATGTGAACATCTTTTTTGGAAAGGCGGGGGTAGGGGTGCAGTACTCTGCATGCCACAACCTCTATCGCTCTGAGCATTTCCACAGGACATATGTCTACTAAAAGGAATAATTCTCGTCTTTTCATTTCATAAAGATATTCTGCCAAAGAACACATTTTAAAAGCATTAAAAAATTCCTGCTCATCTATCAATCAAAAACCTTTTTAAAAGCAGTTTATCTCATTATGACATCTTTAAGTCATTTAATCCTCTATCTAAATCAAAGCTTAGATTTACACATTAACATGGACACATAAGGAAAGTTAAGAAGTAAGATTTACCTTGGGCTTTATACTTTTCCTCTTTTAACCATGGCAAATTTTATAGATCTGACATTTTTACTTTACTTTCACTGACAAGAGAAATTTTTAAAAAATATTTCAAAAGACAAATCCTATTTATGATTTAAAATCTTATTTAAGATTCAAAATAAGTGATTAGGAAGACTCCTTTATATTTCCTCCTGAGTTGACCATTTTTAAGACAGGGTAAATATTAAGCCATCATCAATAAAAATTTATTTACTGTTAGAGTTCTCCAGAGAAACAGAACCATTAAGAGATACACCTCTATCTCTATATCTATCTATCTATCTATCATCTATCTATCTCTCATCTATATATCTATCTAAAGAAAGATTCATTTTAAGCAATTAGCTCAAGCAATTGTGGCAGCTGGTATATCTGATATCTGTAGTATTAGCTAGCAGCTTAGAAACTCAGGTAACAGTTGATGTTTCAGTCTTAAATACAAAATCTGTGGTTACACCAGTGGTCTGGAAACTCAAACAAGGTTTGTGTGTTGCAGTACTGAGGAAGAATTGCTTCCTCTATTATGGAGGGTAATCTGCTTTACTTTAAGTCAGCTGAGTGTAAATGTTAATAGCATCTGCAACTACTTTTACAAAAAAAGAAAATCTAGACTAGAGTATGATTAAAAAACTGGTTACTATAGCTTACCCAAATTGACAGATAAAGATAACCATCCCATTTATGGAAATTATTATGGAATAAAAGCTTCATCTGAAGGACTCATTATTTTTTTAAAGACATTTAAAAATTAAATCTGTTGATTTAATAATTATAGAGTGCTTACCACATAGATATTTACTCTATAACATTATATATATATAAATATATATACACATATATGCACATATATGTGTTTATGCATATATATTTACAGCATTGGCCATATAAAAATGAATGAGACACTGACCCTGAGCTCAAAAAGTTGTTGTCTAATGAAAAAGGTAAATATGTGTGCAAATCATCACAGTGTAACATTCTTGGTGCTAAAAGAGGTATGAATTCTGCAGCACGATTGCAGCATGAAAGGAGTGTCCACTGACATAGGCCTAGGGCGTCATGCTTGAAGGAATGGAAGAAACTGGCTAAGGGACAAAGTAGAAAGGGCATTGCAGATCATAGACCGAATAACATTAGATTTCACCACCTGTTTGGAGAACTGAACATTTTAGTGTATCTGGAATTCAGGGCACGATGTTGTTAGGAAGGTAATTGGATTCCTACTGTGAACAGCCTTGATTGTCAGACCATATCTGTCTCGGAGGAACCAAAAGCCCATTAAAGTAGTGGCTGTTGTTTAAGGGTGTACATCAGATTTAACTTCACAGTCCTTAAAAAAGGCGACTTCCCTTTGAAGAAAGGTACCAACTCTTACTTGATCCCTCGCCAGTGTGTCTAAAGATAGAGAACATGAAGATACTTATTCAGTCGGCCCAAATATTAAGGAGCTGAGAATTGGTTTTAATTATTCTTGTAGCTTTTTAATAACTTTCACAGATGATTCTGAGTTACAACACTGCTTTAGAACCAAAGCATTTAAGGAATGTAAGTCGGGGGAGAATTACTTTTTTCTCCTGTCTACTTTTATGCTCATTTTAATGGATACAGGGCACAAAATAGAAACGAAATAATTTCCTTGTTAAATATTTCTCCTTAAAATGTTAAATAATTATTAAATATGGAAGTTTTAAAAAATAAATCATGGCTGATTTCATATGGTGGAGACTATTAAATTCTACTGAAGCTGCAGGCACATGAATGCATGAGTGTATTCATCTCTACACTGCGTAAGAAATTACCACAAATTTAGTGTCTTAAAACAACATTTAGTATCTCACAGTTTCTGTAAATCAGAAATCCTGCTACAGAGAAACTGGACTTTCTGTATCAAAAATATATAGACACACACATATATATTTGTGTGCATATTTATATATATTTTTTCAATGCTTGAAAGCACTGAAATGGAAACCTTATTTGTACGTAAATAGGTATTTCTATGTTGAATTGTTGACTATCACAGATTTGCATTAAACATGTGAAAATTCAAAGCAAGGTATATAATGATCCCACACATTACATTTTTGCTACAGTAAGTTTAATGGATCATTCTCAAATTCTCTGTAGGAGGGCGTTTCCGTCTCTCCAAGTCTTCCCAGGGATGACTTAAATTTGGTAGAACGTTCACATTCACAGGCACACCTGGCAGCAAACAGTTCATGTGCTGTGATCCCTACAACAAAATGTATCACTGCACAATGAGAAAAGCACCACAGAAGATGATAAACGTCCTTTCAAGACTTCGGGATGGACAGTAGTTAAGACCAGAATTAGATGATTCTGAGACTTAATGAGCGTTTTGCATCAGAGGAAATATTGTGTTGCTAAAGTGAACTTTCACTGGAGGGTCAATATCTGCAAAACTATAACTGAAAATCTGAAGCTGTTCATACCTTCTCCTAGAGGCACAGCTTCTATGTTGTTTCTACAGTTATAATGCTGTGGGTCAGGATTTCCATCTCATGTCCACTATCCAGTTCTGTAAATCCTAATTTGGTACATAATTCCAATCTTTATATGAAACATTAATGCAAATTATTTCTCTGTTATAATTTGTATTCAGTGGCCCTTTTTTTGTTCCACTAAGAGAACCCTATTCAATGAAAAATAACAGTGCTATTTTGTGCATCATGTTGTCAGAAAAAAAAAAAATTGTTTCTTTGTATTCTGATCTTCTTTATTTCCTCTTTCAGATCCTAACAACACAAAACAAACGCTCACAACTTATCCATATCATTTTATCTCCATTAGCTTCTCCCACCATGGCTTTCTCACTCTTCTGTGCCCCCATCTTCATATATAACTAAGATAGCCAGGTAATATGCATTAAAATGTTTGGAGTATCTGAGTTGAACAGAATATTTCTAAAACTTGTCACCAGTTTTTTGAGTTCCTACCTTAGTCTTTCAGTATTTTACACAGGAGAATTCATGTTATCCATTCATAAGCAAGCACTTAAAAGTATTGTGTCTGGCTCATGATTAGGTATTAAGCTTGAAATATTTTCTTTAGTAGGCAGGTTAGAGCACACATATCTCCTGATAACATATATAATAGGATAGATTTAAATAACTGATTAACTAAACAAATGAGCAAATTGCTTCATAGATCATTTCTTTTCCACTGTGTAGAAAAGTGCCTGACTCAGTGCTTGAAAATTGTCTGACTTTTCACCATATACAGTATGGTTTCGTATTATTGTCAATAAGAGTTGGCATGAACTCTATTTACAATATCCCAGTGTCATAGTGGCCATAATAAAGACTATAACCCATTGGTTCCTTCATTCTGTCATTTATTAATGTATATAACATTAGTAGATTATTATTATGTGTCAGCCATAGTGCACAGCATACAATACTCTACTAATGTATATAACATTAGTAGAGTATTACTGTGTCTCAGCCATAGTGCACAGAGTATGAATCAGACATGTACCCTGAATGCAAAAAAGATGCAATATAATAAGAAACCTGATATTGCAATTGCAAGTTCCATTATGTCATTTTGGATATGTTAACCTTTATGCCTGCTCTCCACATGCTTTTGCAATGGAAGCTGCCTACTCCTGCCTCATCCCCACCTTGCATCCTTTCAGCTCCATATGCCTCATTAGTCAAGCTTCATGCTAAATGACCCAGACCTTCCACTTTAGGGTCATAGTGATTCCATCAGGATGTTGATGCATCACGAAAGCATTCAATTTACATCACCTACAGTCTATGCAAAATGGGCTTATAAAGATGATATTACCTTAGGACAATTTCTTGCAAAGAAATTTGAACTAAGACTATGTAAAGACTTTGAGTGGTGAAGTTTCTGAAAGGTAGTAAGATTGAATTAGGCTAGACAAGGTATTATGGGCCATGTTTCCCTGCATTGGAAGAGAATACTTCCTATTAGTACCTGAGGCATGTTGGATACTTTGAGGACTGTGACAGGTGATCTGGGGTTAGTTGCCCTGGGAATCTGTTAAGCAAGAGGATCCTCAGGGGTGCCATTATTCAAGTAAACAGGGCTGGGAAGACTTTATCATCTTTTTTTTTTTATTTGTTAATTTAATTTAATTTTATTTTGTTTCACCGTGCCACGCGGCTTGCAGGATCTTAGTTCCACGACCAGGGATTGAACCCAGGCCCTGGCAGTGACAGTGCTGAGTCCTAACCACAGGACCACTGGGGAATACCCTATAATCTTGGTGACTCACTTTGGGAAGAAGTTGAATACCAAAATAATCCAAGCTTGGTGATCATTATTCTGTGTGTGGTTCATACGAGGAGTAAACTGAGACTCTTCCCACCATGCCATTTCTAGGCATGAGTATAAAACATACCATCTATAAATGGGGAACCAAATGAGGGAAAATATTATTTACCATGTGATTAAGTAGTTTATAAATCCACCATCACTAACAAATTGTTGGTTGCTTTAGAATGGGAGCCAGAAATTGCAGTGATGCATTTTGGTGTGTGAGGTATGTAGTCAAAACCATTGCTGGGGACTGAGTTTTCTAATGATGAGCACAACAATATCTGCATTCCATAGGTTCTTTCTATAGTGTGACTTAGAATTCATTCTCTCCCCTCGAAACTGAATGGCTCTTTATGACTGTCTCATTATATTGCATAATCGTGCCATGCCCATCTACCATGGTCATTTGCAATGCTCGCTCTTGAAAAAGCAGAGAGACTCCACGGAAAGGGTCTGTGTATGAGTATTTGCTGACAGTATAGATGAGGTCCCAGCTGATAGCTAGTGCTAAATCGCCACCTATGTGAATTTACCTTTTGAAAGTAGATCCTCCAGCTCTAGTTGAATTGCTTCAGCTGAACCTCTTAAATTAAAGACAAGCTTCCTGCTGAATCTTTCCCAAACCCTGCCCAAACTACAGATACATGTACAAAATAAATGATTTTTGTTCTCTTAGTCCACAAAGTTTTGTGATGTTTTTATGCAGCAATGGATATAACTAGCAACTAACACATTGTGTTATCCTTGATCTTTTTTTATTCCTGTTATAAATGTGAATTGCTATTGCAGTTTTTCTGCTATTATCCCAATACTGTACTTAAGTTTTGTCAGTTGTGGTTGTATTTACTATTTATTCCATTTGATTCACAGGAAATAACATTAGGATGGGGTTATGACTGAACTAGGAAATTAATGAACACAGCTTGGAAATCCTGGATTCTAAAACTGAAAAGTGCCTTTATATAAGCTTTCTTTTCTTACCTCTGGATTTAGTAACAGGTTATGTTTCTGATCAGACTTTTTGTGAGGTGGTTATAAGGATGATTACGGTGGTTATGTAAGATGGTTAGATCACATTTAGCAAACATCTTTATAACTGATGTGTGTCAAGTAAATAGAAACATGAATAATAATTAGAGAATGACACATTTTGGATTGGTGCTCATTTCATCCATACTTCCTTATCATGGAAATTTTTTGATTCATAGTCCATTTTATCTAGGCAGGCTTGGTTTATTCCATGTACTTATAGACCCAGAAGAAATAATGAAGAGAAAGAAATCCAGAAGCTTCTTTGGGACCCATACAGATTTTGTGACATGGTTCATACCAAAATTAGCTGGATTATTCAGATTAGCTTTCCAGATTTGAACTAAAAATATGATTTTCTGGTTGCATAAAAAGCAATTGGAACTGGAGCAGGACATATTGAGTTTTATGCATATTAAATTTATGGGGGCTTTACCAAGAAGAGAAAGAGAAATTTTGAGCAAATTGAAAGATAGTAAGAGAGTTTTAGAATGTGAATGCGTCATACAGAGCAAGGGAGAATAAATAGAAACAATTCATATCGTTAAGTTTACCACAGTACCTTGAAGCCAGAACTTGCTATAGAGCTAATCTCCATGAAGGCTGGCTCTCTGTGAATCATGTATTTAAATCCCCATGAAAACTACCTCTTCCTTACTGCACCATCTGTATTCTTGTAATACTCATTTCTGTCACCATTAACCACAATTTCTTGCAATCAAAAAAGCTAAAGAGAAACAAGAGTATCCTATGGTGAATGGGTTCACAAAGGAGACTGTGATATATAAATGGGGGGTGGGTGAATCTCATTATGATAATGCTCTCAAAATGAATCTTCAAAGGTGAATAAGTGTCCAATGATGGAAGAGGATATTAAAGGAAAAAAATAGCATAGAAAAAAATATGAAACATTCAGATTTAAAGGTCTACAACTAGTTTAGAATAGCTGAAGCAGGAGTCCTAGAAAGGACATAGTAAAAGATAGGTCAGAGGTAAGAGCAGAAATCTTAAGATGGAGGTACATATATATCCCACTATGAAGTTTAGATTTGATATTGAAGGTGACAAAAAAGTTATGAAAGACTTAATGCAGGACAAGGCATGCCTGCACTTGCATTTTAGAATGTTTTAGAAATATAATTTCAAGGAGAGGAAGATTAAAAGCTGGAAGGTCAATGTGTATATAGCTAGCAATATCAACTTGGATAATGCCTTACCCTGGTAGGGAAAACAGACACAAAAAATATTAAGATCTTATAATCAACTGAATATAATTATTGATCCAATATGAAGTATGTAGGTAACAGAGTCTACAAAGACTCCAAATGAATTACTTTCCTGGTAATGGACAAAAAGTTTCAGATTGGGAGCCAATAATAGATTCAGTTTTTCCAGGTACATTTCGTTACATTCAGCCTCTTCTCTAGTTTCTTAGACCAAGAATCTTGGGCACATCCTTGATTTTTCTTTCTCTATTACAGCAACTCTACAGAGTAGCAGATAAAATGATCCCAAATCTTACCATTTCTTGCCACCTTTATCGATACATCTTAGTGATTAAAAATATCTGCTTGCAAATCAGTACCTTGATGCATGTGTTAGTGTTCTACCTTTGCCATCAAGTCAATATGGTTGGAGCTTATTGCTGAGTGAGAAGACTGATGGAAGATGTCAGGCAATCAGAATTCAGACTGACATGGCTATGCAGGCTAGGTAAGTCATTTGGAATGGAATTTATTTTGCATTTGAAAAGAAGCTACTGGAGTTGTTTAACTAGACAAGTGGAGTATGTGATGAAATTTTTAAACAAACACTGATGTTTGGAGAACTGAATATAGGATGGCAAGGATAGAAATAGGAAATTATTCCTGTAATGTAAACAAAGATGGTTGAATTTCTTTTCCTTTACTGAATCAAACTTGTTTCTAGTCTCAAGGCATTATGCTTGCTGTGTCTTTGCCTGGATGGTTTTAGCCCCAGATTTTCATGTGGTTTATCGATAAGATTTCGGGACCGCCACCCCTCTGAGTCCTTCCTTCAACATCCTACCCAAGTAGCTTTTCCTCTTGTTGTTGTTCACTGACCAATAATTCTGCTGTGGTTTTTCAAAACACATAGTAATCTCTGAAATTATATTATTTATATACTTGTTTATATTCCGTATTCCCCCATTAGAGTATCAGGCCCATGAAGACAGGAAATGTATTTTTCTTGTTGACACTGTGTTTTCCATATCCATCATAGTACTTAGAGTGATATATGTATACAATACATGTTTGTGACTAGATTGGGAAGTGAAAGAAAAATAAGATATAATTTAAAATTTGTGAGATATTTGCTTAAAGATGACAAGTGAAAGAGACTGGCCAAGAATAGGGATTGCTTTAACTTCGAAGATAAGGGGAAGAATTTTGACCTGCACTGGTAATTTGTGGGTTGACAGTAAATAAAAGTATTATTTTTGAAGATTGTAGAAAGTAAATTATAAACTTAAAATTAATAAAAAAGAAAGTTTTTTTCTTTTTTAAATAAGTTTCTATTGAGTACCAGGCACTTGCTAGGTACTAATATGTTTAAACTCACATATGCCTCCAAGAGCCATGATATGTTTTCTTCATTAATTCAGAATTATCTCAATAAAATACATATATATTTTTTCCTCTCTCTCTCTACATATATATCATATATATATATATATATATTTTTAAGCATGAAGAGTTAAATCTGTTAAAATCAATGTACTTACAGAATAGTGAAAAAATCACATGTAAAACACATAGCATTCATTAAATTCAATATTGAAAAATATTTTTATCTCTTTGGGCATAGCAAATACAGAAGCTATTTGTATTTGGGAAAAAATGTTTTTTATATATTGGTCACTAAACTGTGAAGTAACATGTCTTTGTTGTTTTATATTCACCTGCCTTGGATAAGCCCAGATTTGACTAACAATAAAAATTTCCACTGTTAAAATGCCTGCAGAAATATTGTTCATGTTAAATTATAACCAGATACTCATGCTTACAGTGCCAGGCTATCAATAAAACAATTCAAAGTTTATAGCACAGTGGTACATTGTACCCAGTGTTGTTATTGTGACATATTATGATACCTTGTGCTATATTATACTGTAATTCAGACATTAACTTATGTGACTATTATTCTTTATCCAGAAAAAGATAGTATTCTCATTTCCTGCAAAAAGATGTAATATGCATATTTCAGACTACAAAATATATCTATTTCCATAGTAGTAGTTTCAATTATTTATTGGGATTCTTCATAATATACTAGTAAACATATTTTAAATTAACTTATGAAAATAAGCAAATACATAAATAAAATAAAATAAGCAAAGAGCTTCAAGCTAATGAGATCCTGGAACATGTGAATATATTATTTTGATAAAGCACTGACTGTACAGTAGTGTCCTAGTTCTTTTTTATCTGTGTTCCTCAGGCTAGTGGGAGAAGGGATTTACAATAGTACAGGTGTGAAAAACCATTTTGCTTTCTCTTTTCCAAACTTTTAAAAAACTTATCCCTTAGAGATAAATTATTAGGCAAAGGAAATGGGATAATAAGGAGTTGTGGGAACTAAAAGTAATTTTTTAGAAGGAACCTATATTATCATTCCTGTATGCTAGGGCTGAAGATGGACACACAGTACCACCACCGCTGACCACACACACACACACACACACACACACAAGAACAAACACACTTTATATCTTTAAAATATTACAATATTGTAGAAAATAAAATCTATACTTAGGAAAATATAGAGAGTTCAAATATAGTCCTCCTATAAATAGGTATATCCCCAACAACTCTTTTTTAAAATAAATTCTCTGGAAGGTTATAGCAGTGGGGTGAGAAGGTAAAATGAGAGGATGAAACACTGAACTATCAACCTATGATTAAATGATAGCAGGTTTGATATTATTTATTTTACCTTTTGGTCATCAAGGATTCCCTGTGAACCAGGAGTTTCACAGCTAAATAAGACTGATAAACACTGAAGTAGGTTATTTGTGCAATTCAGCAGTAACATTGTAAAAATTCAGGGAAAAAGGAAATGTAGGATATATACAAATGATAAAATGAATCTAAACACCAGTGTTTTGCCTTCATTTAGTATAAATGAATAACCTTGAGTAAAGATGCTAATATATATTTAAAATGATACACTAAGTTTTAATGAGGAAGTACAGTTTTCAAGAGAGCTCCAGGAAATTTAAATCCAGTATATCTAATTCATTAATACATTTAGTTTTTTAAAAATCTTCAATCTCTGTATTAATACCTTCATTTTAAGAGTAAGAATAATTTGTTGACTCATAAAACTAAAACAACATACTCGATGTTACACATTTAATTAATTGTTGGAAAGAGGCTTTCAAAGCAGTTTAAAAAACACTCCATAGCCTATTCTCTTAAACTGCACTGCACTGCTATGAAATTTCATAAAAATCTCAAAAACTTGTGTTAAAACATTTTGGAGTATTGCATTCAGTTATATGAATACTTGTATGTTTTTTCAAACTTAGATCGAAGAAATTGCATAAGTGAAATATCTACAGAGGTAGAGAATAAATAATAGAAAATGCTTCATGAATTGAATATTTTACTAGAGTTTTTACCATATCTTCTATTTGTGATTATCCAACATAAAAATGCATGGAAAAGACTTGGAGAGTTTTCATAAGAGAGCAAATACAAGAATGGTGGAAAATATGATATGTAAAGAAAGAGTAGAAGAATTGGGAATATCTTGCCTGAAACGCCTAGACAGATTTAATAACAATGCTCAAACATATAAAAGGTTATGCTTATTAGCATGGTTTCCAAGCATCTTTACCGTGGAAGCAACAGAAAATAACAGCTTAAAGAACTTACAGAACAGGATGCAGCATCCCTTGCCTCTCCCTATAACTATAACTCAATCATTAGAGTTGAAATTTTTTACAGTTTCTAGAACTCTTCAGAGAATAGTAAAAATGCTAAAAATAATATATGGAAGAGAATAAAGGGCTATAGATGAGGAAACATTGTTCTGGTTTTATTTTATAACTAATTACCTCTGTGACTCTGTTTAAGACATTTCATTGGTCTGAATTTCATACATCTTGTTTGAAAAAAGATACAGCTGGACTCTAATGGTGACTTTTGATCTTTTGAGTCATGAACATTTTGAAAATATGATGAAAGTCCTATCTCCTCTCTCTGGAAAAATGACTTGCACTTAGAATTTTACTTTTACTTTCAGGAATACAATAACAACCTGCAGTTTACTCATGGATATTCTCTAGATGTTCCTAATAATTAAATAAGTTCAGACTCAGAGTCTACAATTGCATAAAATTCCAGAATCTCCCTTTTGTATATATGTTACCACTATTTGGAGTGTAGATTCATATTTTGCTAATATCTCTTTTATATCAGAGTAATACAAGCAAAACTTCCCATTGATTATGTAATAAAGAAGAGCAAAAGAACTGCAATAATTTCCTTGAAACAAGAGAGCAGAAACCCTGTCTATTTTGACTGGCATTGACTCCTTTAGTGTCTGACATGTAGCTGATATAAACAAACAAAAAATTCCTTCAAAAATATTTGGATCATCTTCATCTGCCCAGACCTAAAAAGGAGGGTGAGAGACAGAAAATTTAAACAATAGATCTGGAAGACAGGTACATCGTCTTTGTCTACATTCTGCTGGCCATAACCTGATCACATCATCTTACCTTCCTCCAAGATAGGGGGAGAGACAAGGATAATTTAGCTTTGCACCCAGGAAGAAAAGAATGATTTGATGGACACTTAGGAATTTCTTCTAAGACAGCATTGTCCCATCACTCCTTAATTAATCATTTCTTTCCCAAATTGGTTGCCTCAGATCTAGGATATTTTTTCCATTATTTTAGTATCTGCCTCTGGTAAGAGCTGCTTATCAGTAACTGTCCTTCCTTATCTATTCTGTGTTATGGACAAATACTTTCCTTACCTTCTCTCATTTGTATGATACAAGTTAGTCTCACTGGATAATTCCAAACTGGAAATATGAACTAGGAACTAGGCTGAAAGACTTTTACCTCAAATACTGTCCTCTGTTACTGACCACACTTTCATTCCTTTTCAGTTATGGTTGGGTTTCTAGATTTATTGAAGGCCTTGGTAAAGGATCATTTGATACCTCTGCCAAAATCTTAAAAGAGAAATGTGCCTTGATTTAAAAAAAACTTATCAAATGAAGAAAGCCTTACTTTTCTGGTAATTAGAGCTCAACAGCTGAGACTCTTTTAAAGTACAGAAGGGTCTACTTCCAAAATATTCCAAGGTATCTAGAAATAACTTGAGATAATTTCATTCCTCAGTTCCCCACTGTAACAACAGCCTCCAGACCAAAATACCCTTCCCATTTCCCTTAGCTTGACTAAACCTTAGAAGGCTTCTTCCTGACTTTAGGCTCTTGACCTCCCTTTGCTTAGAACATTTACTTTAGAAAACCTGTAATTGAAAATTCTTTCTCCTTCTCCATCCTTTTGAAATGTAAATCTTTTAAAAATCATCTTTCCAGTTTTGCAACCAAGGACTGCCTTTCTTAAGGACCTGGGAGGCATCTTTTTGAAATGTAATCATCAAGGAAGAAAGAGCTACTGCCTTCCAGTCTAATTCCAAGTTGTAAAATTCCTTCCTGCCTTGAAGATAGGAGAAAGTTGACTTTTCCATAGGTTACATCAATTAACAAACAGAACAGTCTACTATCATTCGCCCCACATCTTAAAAACTCACCAATCTTTTAAAATTTTTTTCGAACGGAGGTAAGCTCAGACTGCTTTTTTTTCTCTTCCCTATTGCAATAGTCTTTAATAGTCTTCATTATCCGTTTAACTTTTATAGTTTCAATTTTTGCTTGACACTGCCTGGGAACTTACCTAATTTTTGCCTCAAATCTTGGTTCTACCCTTAGTTATTTGCTCTCAGGCTTTTGCTAGTTTTAATTATTCATATAATCTTATTCTTTATTTTTGATCAATTCTAATAAAGCTGATTACATCCACTAATCTTGCTGAATCTACCTTCATGGTGCAACAAGGCTATCTTGTATGACCAAGCTTGTGGTGTTGCAAACAGTCTTGTATTGTCTAAATTTCCATCTATCTCATGCCAGGTCATAACTGAGCCAGCCATGAAATCTGCCTCTTCATGAATCCAGACTTCCTGCTCCTCTGCTGAACTGGTCTATTCTTATTCCTTCTACATTTCCAGTCACAGATCAGTTCCTGAATTATCATATATACATAAGTTTTCCCACTGTTGCCAAAATCTTGGCTCTCTGTGCACCGATGCTGAACAGAAATATGGAGACAGAGTTATGGAGGAGAAAGAAAGAGTGGCTTTATTTCTTTGCCAGGCAAAGGGGGAAACACAGTAAGCTAGTGCCTCAAGAACTGTGCCCCCCTCACTGCGGAATAGGGACAGGTTATATAGTCCGGGTAGTGGTCAGAGATATGTGATAAGGATCAAGGCAGTAACTGTCTTGCATTCTTCTTTCTCCTGCAAAGTTTCAAAAGGGTGGGGTTGCTGACAAGATTAGGGTGTGTGAAGGGTCTCAGGTGGTCTCCTAATCTTGATGAGCTTTTCTGGTCCCTTTAATTTTGCCTCAGGTGGTTTTGTGGCTTCTCCTCCCTTGATTAGCAACAGTTCAAACCTGCCCTTTGGAACTCAGGGAATTTCATGGAGGTTGGAGTCTTGCCTACAAGAAATGGGGGACAAAAACCCTCCATGCCCAGGAGCCCCACAGGGCCCTGCTCGGCATCACCACCTTGTTTTCCTGCTTTCATATGGCCCTTGTTCTTATGACACAACTAGTTACTTCATCAACCTTAATTCCACATATTATCTATTTCGGGTTTGTTGTGGTGCCCGATGCTTCCACGGTAATGGACGAAGCGCTTCACTTGCTTTTCCCAAATCCATAGCCTCACCTTTTGCAAATGTTTTCCTATTTGTTGCAAACATTTTCCTAACTTTTTTTTTGGTCTACTCTCTTTATATTAGTGAGGAATTTCTTAATTTTTTTTAATGAACTAGAAATAGAAATGGAAGGCACAAATCAGCTGGAAGAGAGCTTGATCTATAAAAAGTAATCAGTTGAGGCTAGTTATATCATTGGTGGGATATTACTACATTGAGTTGGATTCTATGCTTACTTCCATTGAATATTTCACTGAATCTCTGACCTGATGAATAAACTAATTCATAATTTTCTTTATGCATTACAACAAGAGCTCTCTCCATCTTTTACTTTTTGTGACCACCCTTACAGTACTTTTTCCACTTTCAGATCTGCTTATTACTCAAGGTGAAATTTCTGAATGGAGGCAGAAGAAGATACACTGATGAGAGAGAAAGAGAGAGAGAGACTGAGCAAAATATTGTATCTCCTGACAAAATAAATATCTCTGTATCTCTTTTCTGGAAGGGTAGCTACACAGTTTTGGTGTAGACCTCGGGTCTTTGAAGCAAGTACAAGAAGGTAAAACTTTTTTTTTTTTTACTCAGTCATAGTGGAGGTCAGCTTCTCTCAGAAAATATAGTGACACAATGTGTCAATCCAAGTCCATATATCAAGATGAACTCTTTCTTTGACTGTCTCTTATTATGAAAAATTCTGTTAATTTTACAGGTAGAGAGAATAGAATAATAAAGCTCTAAATATATATCATTCAGGTTAAAAATGATTAACATTTTTCTAAACTTGTTTCATCTCTTTTCAATTTCTCCCTTCTTCCCTCCTTTTTTATTCTCTTTTTCTATGATGAAGTATTTCTAAGCAAATCTCAGTCCTTCATAGCTTTTCACTCATCGTGTGACTATAAAAAGTAAGACCATTTTCTTAAATAATCTCAATGCCATTATCATATCTAACAAAATTCCTTAGTATCATTAGTATCTGATTTATACAATGAATTCTTCACAGATTTTATTTAAATTTTCCCAGAGTTTGGAACAAGGTTAGACTTAAAATGAGATTTTTGGAGGTCTAATGAAGGCATTGGCATGCCTGAATTATTTGACAGCCAGAGTGAATCATTTTTTAACATCCACCTTATCTACATGACACAACTATTTTCAGGAATAGTAATAAAATGAAACAAGTGTCAATAATGGCCGGAAAAAGGATAGATAGTTTTATTTTATCAAACTTCATATGTATGAAATTATTGCAGAAAAATAAAAACATATATAAAATAAAGAGAAAAATAATGGATTTTTACTTTTTAATTACATTAAGTATAATTTTTGTAAAGAAGGAAAAACATATGCCTTTATATTACTCTGTTGCATTAATAAATAACATTACAATTTTTTTGTTTTTGACCCTTAACTTATACAAATTTGTCAGTGGCTTCTTTAAAATTAATCTTCTTCATGTCCAATAGCTATTATAGGCAGATTTGTCAATCTATTTTCTCTCTTTATTGGTCAGTGTGTTTCTTATTAACTTTAATTTTGAAAAACATTTTAATTTTCAAATTATTCTTTCACATGAAGTAACATATACAAATCATTAAGAAAAGTCTTAAATATAAGTTATGTAAAGATTCATAAAAATCCTACTTGGGAATCTATTATAGTGTTTTCTTTTCCTGTTGTAACAAATTTTCCATTAAAATATCTTAAAATACAAAAATACATCATAAATTTCAATTATATTTATTAAAAACTTCTAAAGTTATTTTTCTTCTAAAAAAATTAATAAAAGTGGCTAAACATTGACATTGTTGATTCATTAATTCATAATGAGTATCCAGTGCTCGATGAAAGTAATCAAGGAAATAAAACATTTCTCTTTGGAAGTCTTTGGCAGTATAAGATGAGCATCTTTTGTCAGTTCTCCAGGCATTCTTCTTTGAAATTTGAATCTACTTTTGTTTGGAAGGTTCCATTTCCTTACTTTTGTGGTTACATAATTAATGGCCAACTCTGCTATTTCCATGCCCAGACTTTCAAAGAATGATTTCAAAGCTTAGTGTTTCACTGTACATTTTTCAAGGCTGATTCTGGCTGTTTGTGAATATATTTTGCTTCTGATTAACCTCATTTAAAGCTTCACATAGGGGGAAAAGGTAACTGATAAAAGAAAAATTGCATACAGTTCTTGCAAAAAGAATTACATAACACTTTTGAGGTTGGAGACAAAATGCACTGAAAGAAGGTAAAATAATTGTGAATTCTTACAAACTTACTCTCAAGATGAACTTGTATAGCTAAGTCTCAGAACATTGGGGGATGTCTGTGTAACTAGAAATTCTCCATATTAACTTCCACATAGAAATTCTTTGTATTAATGTTTATTAAAGGGTAAATAATACAAATGTAATAAGATGAAGCTTACAGATATATTACTGAAACTAAATGTTAACCTCAGTAATTGTTTAAAACTTAGGCTAACAAAAGATAGTTTCCGATATTGTTTAGCATTGTTAAATCACGGTGAGAAAACAAAGCTGACAGACTTTCAGTTGGTGTTTTTATGTTTTTATTTTCTCTACAATGTACACACATTGCCCTCATTGCCTTTACCCAAAGTAGACTGTTTTCATTATCCCACTCTTGGCATACAACTGAATGAGGACACACAAGCCTTCTCTCATTTTTACTGTGGGATATTGGAAAGGTTGAATCAGGGCAGCCAGCATCTCTCTCATTAGCCCTTGCAAAATTCCCTATTGTTTCCAGTCTCTTGTGTGCTGAGTCAACCACTGACACTGAACCCAGATTTGTAAAACAAATCTGTGCACAAACCCTCCAATTGTTTCCTCCTGCCTGTAGAATAATGCCTTAAATTCCTGGTGCAAAATCTTTCCTGTCTGTTCCCTCACCCCCACCCCAAATCCCCATTCCTCCACCCTCACAATCTCTCCTTCTGTCAGCCGTGTGTCCCAGGTTCTGTTACACCTATGAGCCCTTGCACACGTCGCTCTTTTTTTTTTTTTTTTTTTTTAATTAGGAAACTAATTTTGAGTGGGGAAGTTAGGATAAAATATTTAAAATTTAAGGCCCAGGAAAAATACCCATTCATCTGAGAATATTCCTGACATCTATCACACAGAATGCATTTTTCTGGGTCCACAGCTTTAGGGCCAGTCTTATTCCTCTTCAAATCTCTGGTGTGAAGAATGTGAACACCATATGTTCAGTAAATGCTTTTGGTTAAAAAAAAAAGTATGAACTGGGATTCTGTTGGAGCAAAACACATTTATATTTGTTACAAAAGATTTCAAATAGATAGTTTAAACATGAAAACAAGTAACTATGTTTAATTACATCTTCAGAGATGTTTTAAATCCATAAAACTCACCTATTGTGAAAAGTTTATTTGCTATATTCTGATTATAGCAACTAACTTGAGATCCCTTTCAACTTTCTATATCTTACTGTATTATTTATACATATTTTTTACTGGTTTCCTCATCACTTTCTGTATGTCTATATTTATAGGTATATAAATGAATAATGAGAGAGATTGGGGTGGGGAGAGAGAGGGAGGGAGAAAGAGAGCAAGAGCCTATTGTGCACAGAATTGTGCCTATGACTGCAGAATTCATCATGGCTGGAACTGATTCAATGGCCAATATTTTAGAAATCCTGAAAATATTGAGATGTATACGTTTTCATTAATGTTCTATTTCTGCCTTCAAAACATGCTTGTGTGTAGCCCAGTTTTTACAAAAACAAATTAGGCCTAATTAGGGTGAAAAATGATAAAACGTGGGTTAGTATATTCCTTAGCTACATTCACTGTCAAGTATTCATAAAGAACCCAGTGCATACAATGTACATTGCTAAGTACTATATGCCATATGATATACACCATGTTATATATTTATCACGTGTTAAATTCAGTTATGGAAGACAATGTAACTGTGACCAAGGAGCTCACAGGATGGTGGTGTTGAAGGTCAGTATGCAACTATTGACATTGTAGTATTGCTATCAGTTTTCCTGGAAAAGTTTTCTAGTACCCTGCTAGTCCTGTATGGAAAAGTATCACTTGATGTGCTCTCATACTGCCTAGGGAACCTCTCCATCACTGCAGTGAACTCATTGTGTTATAGTATCATTATATAACTCACCAGAGTGTGAGTTCCTTGAAGACAGACACAAAAGATAGACTTATCATTTTCCCTCTCTGATGCCTAGAATCCAGTGCATGGTATATTCTTTATATGATTGTTGAATGCATTTATAACTATATTTATATAAATATATATATCCTATTTCATATGCATTTTCTTCGAGAAGGTGCAGTGTGTGTATAACTAAATTTCTTTAAGCACTGTTTTGTTAGCGCTTTCACAAATTCTGGAAAATTTACCGTAGTGTAAAGGATTGTGTTTGCCAAAAGAAAGACTGAAAAAAAAAAGATTAGTTAAAACTTTACTCTTTGGTTCTCAGGGATTTGAGAAACAGCGATGAAGATGACCATGAGCAGAAAAGGTTTTGTTTTCCTTCTGACCAAACATTGCCATTTCTATTAAGTTAAAAGAAATTGTTTATCAGTCTCTCCAGAGACATTGATGTGGGAAAAATATATGGAACAAAAATGGGAATAATTATTTTCAGTTAGCTGTAGTTTATTTTCTTACCTTATAATTATAATAGTTGTTATAAAGAGTATGTTCAATTGTACACAGCTTCTATGATTTAAAAATTCAAAGTTTCGGGGAGACCTTCAGGATGACAGAGGAGTAAGACGTGGAGATCACCTTCCTCCCCACAAATACATCAGAAATACATCTACATGTGGAACAACTCCTACAGAACACCTACTGAACCCTGGCAGAAGACCTCAGACTTCCCAAAAGGCAAGAAACTCCCCCACATACCTGGGTAGGGCAAAAGAAAAAAGAAAAAAAACAGAGACAAAATAATAGGGATGGGACCTGCACCTCTGGGAGGGAGCTGTGAAGGAGGAAAAGTTTCCACACATTAGGAAGCTCCTTCACTGGCAGAGATGGGGGGGGTGGCGGGGGGCGGGAAGCTTCGGAGCCACGGAGGAGAGCGCAAAGCGGGTGCAGAGGGCAAAGCAGAGAGATTCCCGTACAGAGGATCGGTGCCGACCAGCACTCACCAGACTGAGAGGCTTGCCTGCTCACCCGCCAGGGTGGGTGGGGGCTGGGAGCTGAGGCTGTGGCTTCAGAGGTCAGATCCCAGGGAGAGGACTGGGGTTGGCTGCGTGAACACAGCCTGAAGGGGCTAGTGCGCCATGGCTAGCCAGGAGGGAGTCTGGGAAAAAGTCGACCTGCCTAAGAGGCAAGAGACCATTGTTTCGGGGTGTGCAAGGAGAGGGGATTCAGGGCACCATGTAAATGAGCTCTAGAGATGGGCATGAGCCGCAGCTATCAGTGTGGACACCAGAGACGGGCATGAAACGTTAAGGCTGCTGCTGTAGACACCAAGAAGCCTGGGCGCAAGCACAGGTCACTATCCACACCTCCCCTCCTGGGAGGCTGTGCAGCCCATCACTGCCAGGGTCCCGTGATCCAGGGACAATTTCCCTGGGAGAACACACAGCGCGTCTCAGGCTGTTGCAATGTCACACCAGCCTCTGTCACCTTAGGCTCGCCCTGCATTCCATACCCCTCCTTCCCCCTGGTCTGAGTGAGCCAGAGCCCCCTAATCAGCAGCTACTTTAACCCCATCCTCAGGCGACCTACACACAGAGGTGGGGCCAAATCCAAAGCTGAACCCCAGGAGCTGTGCGAACAAAGAAGAGAAAGGGAAATTTCTCCCAGCAGCTTCGGGAGCAGCGGATTAAATCTCCACAATCAGCTTGATGCACCCTGCATCTGTGGAATACCTGAATAGACAACAAATCATCCCCAAATAGAGGCCGTGGACTTTGGGAGCAACTGTAAACTTGGGTTTTGCTTTCTGCATCTAATTTGTTTCTGGTTTTATGTTTACCTTAGTTTAGTATTTAGAGTTTATTATCATTGGTAGATTTGTTTATTGATTTGGTTGTTCTCTTCCTCCTTTTTTTTTTTATATATAGATATATATATATATATATTTCCTTTTTCTCTTTTTGTTAGTGTTTACATGTATGCTTCTTCGTGTGATACTCTATGCATAGTTTTGCTTTTACCATTTGTCCTAGGGTTCTGTCTGTCCATTTTTTTGTTGTTATTTTTATTTATTTATTTATTTTAGTATAGTTTTTAGTGCTTGTTTTCATTGGTGGATTTGGTTTTTGGATTGGTTGCTTTCTTCTTTCTTTTCTTTTAATTACTTTAAAATTGTTTTTATTTTTAATAATTTTTTTTTATTTTTTATTTTAATAACTTTATTTTATTTTTTTCTTTCTTTCTTACTTTTTTTCTCCCTTTTCTTCTGAGCTGTGTGGCTGACAGGGTCTTGGTGTTGTGTCCGGGTGTCAGGCCTGTGCCTCTGAGGTGGGAGAGCTGAGTTCAGGACATTTGTCCACCAGAGACCTCCTGGCTCCACATAATATCAAATGGAGAAAGCTCTCCTAGAGATCTCCATCTCACCACTAACACCCAGCTCCACTCAATGACCAGGAAGTGCTGAATACCCTGTGACAAACAACTAGAAAGACAGGAACACAACTCCACCCATCAGCAGGGAGGCTGCCTAAAGTCATAATAAGGTCACAGACACCCCAAAACACACCACTGGACATGGTCCTGCCCACCAGAAAGAAAAGGTCCAACCTCATCCACCAGAACATAGGCAGTAGTTCCCTCCACCAGGAAGCCTACACAACTCACTGAACTGACTTTAGCCACTGAGGGTAGACACCAAAAACAACGGGAACTGTGAACCTGCAGCCTGAGAAAAGGAGACTCCAAACACAGAAAGTAAAGCAAAAGGAGAAATAAACAGCAGATGAAGGAGCAAGGTAAAAACACACCAGAACAAACAAATGAACCGGAAATAGGCAGTCTACCTGAAAAAGAATTCATAGTAATGATAGTAAAGATGATCCAAAATCTTGGAAATAGAATGGAGAAAATGCAAGAGATGTTTAACAAAGACCTAGAAGAACTAAAGAGCAAACAAACAATGATGAACAACACAATAAATGAAATTAAAAATTCTCCAGAAGGAATCAATAGCAGAATAACTGAGGCAGAAGAAAGGATAAGTGACCTGGAAGATAAAATAGTGGAAATAACTACCACAGAGCAGAATAAAGAAAAAAGAATGAAAAGAATTGAGGACAGTCTCAGAGACCTCTGGGACAATATTAAACGCACCAACATTAGAATTATAGGGGTCCCAGGAGACGAAGAAAAAAAAAGGGACTGAGAAAATATTTGAAGAGATTATAGTTGGAAACTTCTATAATACAGGAAAGGAAATATTTAATCAAATCTAGAAAGTGCAGAGATACCCATACAGGATAAGCCCAAGGAGAAACACGCCAAGACACATATTAATCAAACTGTCAAAAATTAAATACAAAGAAAAATTACTAAAAGCAACAAGGGAAAAATAACAAATAACATACAAGGGAATCCCCATAAGGTTAACAGCTGATCTTTCAGCAGAAACTCTGCAAGCCAGAAGGGAGTGGCAGGACATATTTAAAGTGATGAAAGGGAAAAACCTACAACCAAGATTACTCTACCCAGCAAGGATCTCGTTCAGATTCGACAGAGGAATTAAAACCTTTACAGACAAGCAAAAGCTAAGAGAATTCAGCACCACCAAACCAGCTTTACAACAAATGCTAAAGGAATTTCTCTAGGCAGGAAACACAAGAGAAGGAAAAGACCTACAATAACAAACCCAAAACAATTAGGAAAATGGTAATAGGAACATACATATTGATAATTACCTTAAATATAAATGGATTAAATGCTCCAACCAAAAGACACAGACTGGCTGAATGGATACAAACACAAGACACATATATATGCTGTCTACAAGAGACCCACTTCAGACCTAGGGACACATACAGACTGAAAATGAGGGGATGGAAAAAGATATTCCATGCAAAAGGAAAAAAAAAAGAAAGCTGGAGTAGCAATTCTCATATCAGATAAAATAGACATTAATATAAATACTACTACAAGAGACAGAGAAGGACACTACATAATGATGAAGGGATCAATCCAAGAAGAAGATATAACAATTGTAAATATTTATGCACCCAACATAGGAGCACCTCAATACATAGGCAAATGCTAACAGCTGTAAAAGGGGATTTCGACAGTAATACAATCATAGTAGGGGACTTAAACACCCCAAAACACCCCACTTTCACCAATGGACAGATCATCCAAAATGAAAATAAATAAGGAAACACAAGCTTTAAATGATACATTAAACAAGATGGACTTAATTGATATTTATAGGACATTCCATCCCAAAACAACAGAATACACTTTCTTCTCAAGTGCTCATGGAACATTCTCCAGCATAGATCGTATCTTGGGTCATAAATCCATCCTTGGTAAATTTAAGAAAATTGAAATTGTATCAAGTATCTTTTCCAACCACAATGCTATGAGACTAGATATCAATTACAGGAAAAAATCTGTAAAAAATAAAACCACATGGAGGCTAAACAATACACTACTTAAAAAAGAAGAGATCACTGAAGAAATCAAAGAGAAAATAAAAAAATACCTAGAAACAAATGACAATGAAAACACAACGACCCAAACCGTATGGGATGCAGCAAAGGCATTTCTAAGAGGAAAGTTTATAGCAACACAATCCTACTTCAAGAAACAAGAAACATCTCAAATAAACAACCTAACCTTACACCTAAAGCAATTAGAGAAAGAAGAACAAAAAACCTCAAAGTGAGCAGAAGGAAAGAAATTATAAAGATCAGACCAGAAAAAAATGAAGAAGAAATGAAGGAAACAATAACAAAGATCAATAAAACTAAATGCTGGTTCTTTGAGAAAATAAACAAAATTGAAAAACCATTAGCCAAACTCATCAAGAAAAAAAAGGAGAAGACTCAAATCTGTAGAATTAGAAATAAAAAAGGAGAAATAACAACTGACACTGCAGAAATACATGGGATCATGAGAGGTTACTACAAGCAACTATATGACAATAAAATGGACAACCTGGAAGAAATGGAAAAATCCTTAGAAAAGCACAACCTTCTGAGACTGAACCAGGAAGAAATAGAAAATATAACCTACCAATCACAAGCACTGAAACTGAAACCGTGATTAAAATCTATCAACAAACAAAAGCCCAGGACCAGATGGCTTCACAGGCGAATTCTATCAAACATTTAGAGAAGAGCTAACACCTATCCTTCTCAAACATTTCCAAAATATAGCAGAGGGAGGAACACTCCCAAACTCATTCTACAAGGCCATCATCACCCTGATACCAAAACCAGACAAAGATGTCACAAAGAAAGAAAACTACAGGCGAATATCACTGAGGAACATAGATGCAAAAATCCTCAACAAAATACTCACAAACAGAATCCAACAGCACATTAAAAGGATCATACACCATGATCAAGTGGGGTTTATCCCCAGAATGCAAGGATTCTTCAATATATGCAAATCAATCAATGTGATACACCATACTAACAAACTGAAGGTGAAAAACCACATGATCATCTCAGTAGATGCAGAAAAACCTTCTGACAAAATTCAACACCCATTTATGATAAAAACCCTCCAGAAAGAAGGCATAGAGGGAACATACCTCAACATAATAAAGGCCATATATGACAAACCCACAGCCAACATCATTCTCAATGGTGAAAAACTGAAACCATTTCCACTAAGATCAGGAACAAGACAAGGTTGTCCACTCTCACCACTATTTTCGACATAGTTTTGGAAGTTTTAGCCACAGCAATCAGAGAAGAAACAGAAATAAAAGGAATCCAAATCTAAAAGAAGAAGTAAAGCTTTCACTGTTTGCAGATGACATGATACTATACATAGAGAATCCTAAAGGTGCTACTAGAAAACTACTAGAGCTAATCAATGAATTTGGTAAAGTAGCAGGATAAAAAATTAATGCACAGAAATCTCTTGCATGCCTATACACTGATGATGAAAAATCTGAAAGAGCAATTAAGGAAACAATCCCATTTACCATTACAGCAAAAAGAATAAAAAACCTAGGAATAAAACTACCTAAGGAGACAAAGACCTGTATGCAGAAAATTATAAGACACTGATGAAAGAAATTAAAGATGATACCAACAGATGGAGAGATATACCATGTTCTTGGATTGGAAGAATCAACATTTTGAAAATGACTATACTACCCAAAGCATTCTACATATTCAATGCAATCCCTATCAAACTACCAATGGCATTTTTCACAGAACTAGAAGAAAAAGTTGCACAATTAGTATGGAAACACAAAAGACCCCAAATAGCCAAAGCAATCTTGAGAAAAATAGAGCTGGAGGATTCAGGCTCCTGGACTTCAGGCTATACTACAAAGCTACAGTAATCAAGACACTATGGTACAGGCACAAAAACAGAAATATAGATCAATGAAACAGGATAGAAAGCCCAAAGATAAACCCACCCACATATGGTCACCTTATTTTTGATAAAGGAGGCAAGAATATATAGTGGAGAAAAGACAGCCTCTTCAGTAAGTGGTCCTGGGAAAACTGGACAGCTACATGTAAAAGAACGAAATTAGAACACTCCCTAACACTATACATAAAAATAAACTCAAAATGGATTAAAGACCGAAATGTAAGGCCAGACACTATAAAATTCTTAGAGGAAAACATAGGCAGAACTCTCTACGACATAAATCACAGGAAGATCCTTTTTGACCCCTCTCCTAGAGAAATGGAAATAAAAACACAGAAAAACAAATGGGACCTAATGAAACTTCAAAGCTTTTGCACAGCAAAGGAAACCACAAACAAGACAAAAACAAAACCCTCAGAAAGAGGGAAAATATTTGCAAATGAAGCAACTGACAAAGGATTAATTTCCAAAATACACAAGCAGCTCATGCAGCTCAATATCAAAAAACAAACAACCCAGTCCAAAAATGGGCGGAAGACCTAAATAGACATTTCTCCAAAGAAGATATACAGATTGCCAACAAACACACGAAAGGATGCTCAATATCACTAATCATTAGAGAAATGCAAATCAAAACTACAATGAGGTATCACCTCAAACTGGTCAGAATGGCCATCATCAAAAAATCTACAAACAATAAACGCTGGAAAGGGTGTGGAGACAAGGGAAACCTATTGCAATGTTGTGGGAATATAAATTGATACAGCCACTATGGAGAACAGTATGGAGGTGCCTTAAAAACTAAAAATAGAACTACCATATGACCCAGCCATGCCACTACTGGGCATATACCCTGAGAAAACCATAATTCAAAAAGAGACATGTACCACAATCTTCCTTGCAGCACTATTTACATTAGCCAGGACATGGAAGCAACGTAAGTGTCCATTGAAAGATGAATGGATAAAGAAGATGTGGCACATATATACAATGGAATATTACTCAGCCATAAAAAGAAACGAAATTGAGTTATTTGTAGGGAGGTGGATGGACTTGGAGTCTGTCATACAGAGTGAAGTAAGTCAGAAAGAGAAAAACAAATACCATATGCTAACACATATATTTGGAATCTAAAAAAAAAAAAAAAAAAAGGTTCTGAAGAACCTAGGGGCAGGACAGGAATAAAGATGTTGAGATAGAGAATGGACTTGAGGACACAGGGAGGGGGAAGGATAAGCTGGGATGAAGTGAGAGAGTGGCATGGACATATATACACTACCAAATGTAAAATAGATAGCTGCTGGGAAGCAGCTGCATAGCACAGGGAGATCAGCTCAGTGCTTTGTGACCACATAGAGCAGTCGGGTAGAGAGTGTGGGAGGGAGACGCAAGAGGGAGGGGATATGGGGATATATGTATATGTATATCTTATTCACTTTGTTATAAAGCAGAAAATAAGACACTATTGTAAAACAATTATACTCCAATAAAGATGTTTACAAAGTAAATAAATAAATAAATAAAATAAAAATTCAAAGTTTCATAACCTATGAAATATAATTGACAAATGCACTGTATTGTAGCAGCAATATTTATACTTTTATAAGGATAAAAAGTAATTTATAATCATGGAATAGAGAAAATATAGGCAAAACCATAAAAAGTTACTCATAAGCCAAAGGGTATATATTATACTAACTTTTACATAGATGTGTAGATAGATAGATGGAAAGATAGATGATATAGAGATATAGATACATTTCTTTTTCTTTACATGCAATATCTATATGTTTTACTCTGAACACTTCTAACACATTTCATGCAATGAGCTTTAGGCTACAGATGTGCAGTGTTTTATGTTTCATTTTGATATTAAACCAATTGTCATTGCTTACTTTCAAAGTTTTGAGTGTAAACTAAGTAAAATATGCCACGTTTTAATTTTCAGCGAATTGATTTTTATAATTATCCTTTAAATTAAAAATGTTTTCTAGTTATCCTGTATCTCTTAATAATTTATAGATCATGATATCTCCTGAGATATTGAAAACTATTGATTTTTTCCTCACCAATTAGCAGAGATGCACATAGATAAAATCTTTTGCATGCATTGTCAAGATATCCATGCACACATTGAAATCCATTAATGAATCTCTGAAAGTCTTTGGAAATGAAGGAAGGGAAAAATCCTGATTTCATACTCCACAATATCTTATTTTAACTCCAGGAAAATGTATTAACTACATAATTTATATGCAATATCTTTCCTTTATTACTATTTAATGGTTTTGGAGAGATAGGTAACAGTATTTAAATAGTATTCTCCAATTCTTAATTGATTCGATATATACATAATATTTCCCATGTTCCAAAAGATTTAAATTATCATCACATTACACACTCATATATGTATATGTATAGACATGAAAATAAACATGCACACTATATATACCATGCTATGTTCAGTGTTAATGGTTATACTTAATTAAAAGTTATTATAACCTCCAATCTTGGTAATAGATATTAACAGGAAACAATGAAATTTTCCTGATGAGATAGTTTGGTCTTAGAAGTGTTTTAGAAAACAAGAAAAGTGCAAAGTTTCACTAGACCCCTCAAATAAAAATGATGTAAACCCACAGATGACAGACAGTTTGATGGGTTTAGGCAGGAGGATGAGACTATATAATATCAAGATAGATGGTGTTGAATCCCATGGATAGATTCAGTTACTGGTTCTACAGATCAATAATGGCAATGATGATGATGATTTACTGTTAGGGAAACATATTTTGGTGGTATCTAGGGCTTGCCTGACAATGCATATTCAGAAGACAGATTGAATGTCCTGCGATGTTAACCCTGTCATTGATGATTTTAGAATTTTTTTGAAATGCACTAAAAAAGACTACTTTTTTCTTTTTAAAATCGCTTGGCTGAATAAAAATATGTAGTTATATCAATTTTAGCTGAAGATTTTAGTATGTTTCAAAATACACAAAGGTTAAACTGCATTTCAATCAGAAGGTCTAATATTAATCTTTATTCTTTTAAATGCAAACTCACTATGGATTAGGAAACAAAATAGTTTCACCTCTATTTAGCACATTCCAAAGAGGAAAAATTACATTGAAGGATTCTCGTTATAGTGAAATTGAAAAATGATATATTGTGTTGTATTCAGAGAGGGTGTCAGGATTGCATGAAGCTGGACACCACTGCATCTGTTAGGAAAACAATCATTGACATCTTTGCTATAAGAAAAATCACACTTTTTGTTATGGCAAAAATGCAATTAATCAAAAGTCAATTTCAAGGTATCTGAGAGTTCCTCTTTCTTCATCCAAAATAACAAACAATAGCATATTCAGAATTGTATTCCCTCAAGTTGTTAAGTTTTTAACTATTATTTATTTTTGGTATGTCTTTAAATATTACATACAATTATAATGGTACATAAAACAATAACATGAATAATAGTTTAAGTCATCTGCATAGGAGAACTCCTATCATTAGGCACTATAATTAAGTTTTCTTATGTCTGTTGCTCTTCTCACACAGTGGTACAAAGAGATGAGATTGAACATATCTATCAGGGAGGACTTGTGGTTTTTTTTCTGGAAAGCACTAGCAAGGGTCAATCTCTGAGTCTAAGTCCTGGAACCTCTGTCTATCAGCAAGCCATTTCTTTATCCATGCCTTTGTTTCCATATCTGCAAAATGCCAGCCAATATAAGTAAGAAAAACAAATGCAAACTTCCAATGTCATCTCAGTGACCAATGTCAAATTACAAATAAAATACTAAAATGTTTACTTCATGTGTTGGGTTCAATTTGGCATGATTTTAATAATTTTATTTTTCCTAATGAAAATACTCAGTAATGTACTATATTATTTTATTATTGTTTTATTATTTTTATAGAAATACAAACAATTTTACTTTTTAGACATGAATCTTTATTATGTTATACATTACCAATATATGCAAGCTTCATTTTATGTAAGGATCCAGGTTTAGAACAGATGTATCCCCTATTATTCCTTCATTTAAGATATTCCTTGATCTACAAAACATATATTTCATGGATTCTACATAACACTTTTTTTCAACTGTTATTCTCTGCTTTGATGATTTCTCTGTCTTGCTTACTAAATTTAATCCTATGGTCAGTCATGATAATCATCCTTTGCCTACATCCCCAGAGCACTTTCCCTTTCTGGTTTCACACACACATTTTGAAAAACCTTATTAAACTTACCTCCCTGACTATTCCATGCCTATACTGCATGCAGCTGATTGTGGTCAGAAAGTATATTTTCAATCCCCTTCATCTACCCATTCTCTCCCTGTCTCTCATTCCTCTCTCTCTATTTTCCAAGTACTTATTTGCTTTCAACATTATATATAATTTGTATACTGTGACTACTATTTATTTCTTAGCTACCTCCTTTCCTAGAATGTACATCCTTACAAGAGCTGGGATCTTTGATGTTTTGTCCACAGATATATGTCAAGTGTCTAATATATTAAACACTCAGATATCTGTTGAAAGAATCAATACTACGTGTCGCTTAAAATTTAGGTTCTTGTCTTCAGATTCTCCACATTATATGGGTTTTACAGAAAATTGTTTTACTTTTGACCTATTGAGATTACTAAAATCACATCTACTCTGTGTGTGTATGTGTATGTTTGTATGTGTTTTGAAGATAAAATGTTGATTCACTTTTCTTTCTCATTCCCAGTCTCCATCCTGGCTGGATATATTGCTATTGAAAACTTTCACAGAATAATTATAATGGGCTCTGGACATGTTGTCTTCCTTTTGACACCTCCTTGCTGCTGGGTCACATGCTTTCCAAGAGATGCATGGTTTCTGCAGGAGACAAAAGCAGAGTTGCTCCAAGCATATGTGGGCAAAATATAAGTTTACTGAGTTGCGGTTTTTACCATTTTTCTATAAAACACTTTTTAATTAAATTTCAGCTTTCAATGCCAATCTATTTAATATTGTAATTGCTTCAATCCCATTAAATTGATAAATCCCACTGCATCTTTCCTTACTTAAAAAACTGATTGTTTTCTGGACTCATAAAACTTTTGATTAATAATATGGTGAGTGGAAAGTGGCTTATAATTCTCACTTTGGAGATGAGGAAACTGAGGCCCTGAAAGATTACAGAACTTGTCCAAAGTCACGAATATGAAGTACTTTGTACTTTGAAATGGTTCCTGAGACTTTTATTTTCAGAAGCTAATATAAAACATTTCATGCATGCAGGAAATTATACCTTCATGTCTCTTTTGGGAAAGGAAAAATTACAATTGAAAGTATTTCTCATTCAGATAGCCTTGATTCTATTTGACATTTTAACTGTACTATCTTTATCCCATATAATGAATGGATCAAGTAATTACATTACTCTATAGATTCTGTTAGCATAGGCAGACATTCGAATTTGGGAAACCAATTTGGCTGGTAAATTAGAAGAAGAAGTTAGTTGGAATAGCCTGAGGAAAATGAAAAATGTGATTTCTTTTACTCTAAGTCACAGGTTACAAAATTAGAAGTCTACATTGTTCTTTGTTTTTTTGTTTGTTTTTTTTTTTAGAAATTTATTTATTTGTTTATTTTTGGCTGTGTTGGGTCTTTGCTGCTGCGCGGGCTTTTCTTCTAGTTGCGGGGAGCGGGGCCTGCTCTTTGTTGCAGTGCGCAGGCTTCTCATTGCGCTGGTTTCTCTTGTTGTGGAGCATGGGCTATAGGCACGCAGGCTTCAGTAGTTGTGGCACGCAGGCTCAGTAGTTGTGGCACACAGGCTTAGTTGCTCTGGCATGTGGAATCTTCCCGGACCAGGGTTCGAACCGTGTCCCCTGCATTGGCAGGCGGATTTTTAACCACTGCACTACCAGGGACGCCCTGTTCTTTGTTTTAAAAAAAAAAAATCATATCTCATTCACATGATAATATATACTACTACATTTTATACAGATTCACTGCCAAATATCATATTTTTCCTCTTGTTACCTGATATTACAATTCTCTCCCTTTAATGTAGTTAATAAGATGGTTGAGATTCTGTAGTTCTTTATCATGTTCTTCTTTATTATAACACACCATCACTTCAGAATGGAAGCTAGACGAATTTCACCTTTTGGATTTTTTACACCTGAATATGCACATCATATGGTAATAGAGTAGCCCACTGTGTCTGTTGGCTCTGTGGCCACAGCTGTGATTATTAGAGTCTCTGCTTATAAAAGATACTGATTATTTGATAAGGCATTCATTTGTAAAATGGAAACCGAAGCAAACAGAGGTTTTTTTTTTTTTTTTTTTGAGATGTTTTAAAGTACCTGAATAATTATAAATGATACTTACACTTCCAATAATAGTCATTGTGTCCTTAAAAAAACTTGGTGTCACAGGCTTATGTAAGATTCTCTTCTGTCCTTCGAAAAATCTTTACAGCTTCATAATTTTGGTTTCTTATTACATCAAATGAGGGGAACATAGTCAATGAAAGCTCAGATATGTGTGTGACACACAATGGGAGAGCTAGAAGTGTCCATATTAAAAAAAATATTAGGGGGGACTTCCCTGGTGGCGCAGTGGTTGAGAATCCGCCTGCCAATGCAGGGGACACGGGTTCGAGCCCTGGTCTGGGAGGCTCCCACATGCTGCAGAGCAACTAAGCCCATGTGCCACAGCTCCTGAGACTGTGCTCTAGAGCCCGTGAGCCACAACTACTGAGCCCGCATGCCACAACTACTGAAGCCCATGTGCCTAGAGCCCGTGCTCTGCAACAAGACAGGCCACTGCAGTGAGAAGCCCACGCACTGCAATGGAGAGTGGCCCCCGCTTGCCGCGACTAGGGAAGGCCTGCGCACAGCAATGAAGACCAACCCAATGCAGCCAAAAATAAATAAATAAATAAATAAATTAAAAAAAAAAAAAAAATATTAGGTACTTTGGAATATATATAGAATATAACTAGGAAAACACCTCCAGGGCCTAGTAATAGCTATCATTAAGTGAGCATTAATTATGCATTTCACTAATAACTCACTCTGTCCTCAAACCATCTGTATTAGGAATTGACAATTAGAGAAGTTTAACACTGTGACATGGCTGAAATCTGCAACAAGGAAGTGTGAATCCAAAACCCATTTCCTAATGGCTTGTGTTGACTGGCTTTAGACTATAAACTGTAATAGAGGCTAAATAATTAATATTGCAAGCTCAACAAGTATTTCCATAATTACTCTGTCTACTTTATTCAAAGACTTTTGTCTGAATTTCACATGTGTTTAAGACAATTCCAGAAATAAAATGATGCTTAATGTCAATCATTCAGGGAGTTGAATGATTGCATGCACGTAATTGTTTTTAATTATTACAAAAAGCATAAATAATTGTATTAGTAGTATACTCTGATTATCACCATTCTTCAACGATGTCTTGACTAACACGTTTTTACTAGTCAAGCATAAAATATTACAGATGAATTAACCAAAATGAAAAAAAATTCTTTAGTGTGTAATATGCTTTAAAAAGTCCATTCTTGTCCAAAATTTATGTAAAAATCCATTGGAAAATATTGAACATTTGGTAATCTCAACAGATCAATTAACCAAATTACTTTAAGAATTAGTTGTTTAGCTATTTTGGGAGTTACTTCAAACACAGATTTGTTTAGAACAAGTTTATAAATTAAATCTGTTTCTAAAATATGAAGTCCAGGGAAGTAAGCCAAGGTCAGGATCTTGAAACTAACCAAGTACGCTAATAATAAGAACTCCCATATTAGCTGAACTGAATTATTCAGATGTAATTAGTAGTGTCTGAAATTATAAATTCCATAGAACAATAGCAATATGATATTATGTTCAAGTGTCTGGAAGGCTTCACTGCATCTCTGTACTCTGTGGTTATTGCATTCTTGACACTTGGATAGCATTTTTGTTAGGGCAAGCCACTGGTCTACCTTGAAGGAGAGAATAGAATTGAATTCTTTATACCACATGTAAACAACTTCAAGTACATGTGTAATTGTTAGTGGGCTAATTGCATCATTTAAACATTTTTAAAAGACTTACTCTTATGTACACTGTACATTTTTTAATGCATTCATTTTTAAAGTGTATAAGAATCAGATCCCTTTTCCTGCAGCCTTGTGATTCTCACTAAGTATTTCTGGGGTGTGAATCAGGAGTTTGCATTCTTAAATAGCATCCAGATGATTACAGGTGAATCAGGTATTGTACTCTGAGAAACATTGATAGTATCTGTGATTTCCAACACACATAAATGTAAATATAAGTTTCTGGGATGCACTGGTATTGAGAGTGACTTAGTTAGATTGGATAATTTGTTAAGATAAGTCTATCCCGATAGTTGGAGTGGCTGAATTGATTGAAGACTTAGTAGTCTGTTGAGGAAAATTATTTAGCTTGATCTTGATTTTTATCTGTGATGCATACATATACATTAAAAATAAGAATATTTGGTGATTTGGGTCTAATTAATGTGTATTCACAAAGATTGGAATGATAAAAAGAGAGAATCTGCCTTACCCCTGGACTAAGTGAGGAAGGTGAAAGTTATAAGAAAAATGGAAGAGTTGGCAAAGAAGCTTGTCCCTAAGCAGAACTTTATCCATTAGGCTGAGCCTGGAAGGGAATAACTGCAACTGGGAAACTCACAGGAAACTGAATCTCAAGACAGACTTATGCCCAAAGTAATGGCATGAGCCTACAGATTTTGCTTACATAAACATGGCTCAAGTGAAGAAGATAGACATTGTTACTGGGTTTCCATAAAGTGGGTTCTTAGATAACTTCATAGATTTTCTGCACATTCTAGCAGCATGACTACATCGGGTATAAAATAATTTTCTATGTAAAGCAAAGTAAAACTGGGGAGGGTATGGGCTTCCTTGGTGGTGTAGTGGTTGAGAGTCTGCCTGCCGATGCAGGGGACACAGGTTCAAGCCCTGGTCCGGGAAGACCCCTCATGCGGCAGAGCAACTAAGCACGTGTGCCACAACTACTGAACCTGTGCTCTAGAGCCCCCGAGCCACAGCTACTGAGCCAGTGTGCCACAACTACTGAAACCTGTGCGCCTAGAGCCCGTGCTCCGCAACAAGAGAACCCACTGCAATGAGAAGCCCGTGCACCACAACGAAGAGTAACCCCCACTCACCACAACTAGAGAAAGCCCATGAGCAGCAACGAAGACCCAACACAGCCAAAAATAAATAAATAATAAATAAATAAATTCTTTTTTAAAAAACCCAAAAAACTGGGGAGAGTAAAAAGACCAAGACAACCCTGCTGAATTTTCGAATTTTCTGCAGTTCTAGAGTGCCTCACAACTAGGAGAGAAAGGAGAAAGGGAGAAAAAGAGAGAGGGAATTTAATGGTAGGAGTTGAAGGATGCTTCTGAGACTGACACTGATTTGTATCCGAAGATCAGATATAAAAAGGAACTTCTCAGATGATGCTTGGACAATGAAAGATAAAGAGGGGTAGTAAATATATCTTTTTAATACTTTGTACTGCCCAAATTCATTTAGTCTTCTTTAGTCTTATTCAAAATGCAGAGGCTCAAGATGCCATAAATTAAAAGATCTGTAGTGTTCACTACTTGGTAAAGTTGGGCTTCAAAACAAAAATGAATTCATCTATAGAAGAATAAAGGTAATAATACTTATCAAACACCTGAAATTATATCTGGAAAAGATTCAAAATTTTTTCTGGGAAAATTCATATAGAATGAGCAAATGTATTAAAGAATGGTATTGACAATGTGTTATGATTACAAATACACTTTTCATTTCTTTCTTTCTTCATTATTTCAAAAAATATTCATTGAATTCTTAGTATTTGTCAAAAACTGCTATAGGTTCTGGGAGATATGAGTGAAAAAGCCAGGTCAAAGCATGCTCTCTGAGAGCTTACAATATAGTGGAGGAAATGCAGAGAAAAAAGAAACAAACAAAAAATCAGATGGTTACAAAAGCTATGAAGATAATTTAAAACAAGATGACATTTTAGAGAGTATCGGATATACTATTCTAGGATGGTAAGGGAAAGACTCTCTGCTATAATTGTTAGCTTTTGCTTCATAATAAACCACCCCCAAATTTAGTGGATTAAAACCACGGCCATATTTTTTTTTCCCTCAAATCTATGATATGTCTGTCTGCTGTTGTTTTTGGTCTGTGCTTTTCCATGTGTTTGCAGTCAGCTGGAGAGTTGGCTGGGGGATGGCTTATCTTGAATGGTCTTTCTCACATGTTTGTAGATTTGTGGGCTATTGCCCAAGGTAACAGGGGATACTGGTCACATGCTTCGCATCATCCAATAAGCTAGTCTGATTTTGTTTACATGTATGTGATAGAGTAGTCAAAATGATTCCAATTGTCACAAAAGAGAGAGTTGCCAAGTGCAATTAATTGGAAAGCTCTACTTGTATCACATTTGTTATTATTGCATTAGCAAGTCCCACAGCCAAATCTAGCATCAGAGTGGGAAGGCGCTACCAAAGAAAATGTAAAAAGAGAGGGGAAGTTTTGTGCTGTTTTGTTTTGTTTTGGGCATGGATCAAGGTAGCAGGATAGGAGGCTCCTAAATTTCCCTCTTCCTACAGACCTGCTGAATATACAACTACACATTGATCAATCTTCTCTGAGAGAAATCCAGAAACTAATTGAATGACTCCTACATGTCAGATGACTGAGAAAACACACACATGGAATCAGGTAGGAAAGGCTGAGATACAGTCTGGCCATAAACCCCACTCCTTGCACAGAGTCTTACAGTTAGGAGAGAACCCCAAACTCCCAGTTTCTCCCTGGAGAATAAAGAGTTTGGGCAGCACACATAGAGCCCAAACTTTTAAGGTTCTCACCTGAGGTATGGGTGCCCAAACCATCCAGCTCTGAAAGCCAATGAGTTTCGCATTCATGAGTCCCACAGGACTGAAATGTTTAAGACTGAAACGTTCCACATGATAATAAGAGTTAAGGAGTGAAATGGCTTTTCATCACTGACATAAAATTAAAATCCCAATATTGGACAGGCGGCCCACATGGAGTTTGGTATTCCAGAATAAGGACAATTGAAGTGAGAAAGCCTTTCAAGTAAGCATCCTAGTTCTCACCGAATGAAGATACAGGATCAAAAAGCTGATGTGTTCTCTGGGTGTTTTTGAGTAATCATGCTACTATTTCACCTCGTGGAATCAACATATAAGATATAAAAGGGTGCCTTGGCAGTGATAACTGGTTTATGTGTTTCATTTGGTGAGAAATGTTTATGGTACGATTCAGAATGCTGGAAATACTTATAATGATAATCCTTCTACATCTTAAAGTTAGATGGCAAGAACTTTTCTATTCCATTATGTGATGTGCAGTAAAATTTTGCACAGTGCTTTAATGGCAATTGACGTCATAAAGGAAACAATGGGAATATGTTAATTGGTTTGAGAACTTTTTTTCTAAGTAACCACACTCATTTCCATTTTGGAGTGAAGCTCCAAAACTAAATTCAAGTTTACTATATTCAGTTATATCCTAGGTGACCTTATTTAATGCATGGTTATAATTACACTGAATAATCAATGAAAAAACAGGAAACTTCAAAGGCTAATGCATAGAATACTTTATGGTATTTAAGATAAAATATGACTAACTTTTCATTTTTTTCTTTATGCTTTTTGAAAAACTAATTCCCATCTTTCACCTTGCATGAACCATTACTGGGACACGTGCTATTCTCTTGACCATATAGATTAGTTCTATTAAAACTCTATTGCTCACAAAGATTGATTTGCACTTTTCATCCATCACTTATCCCAATGACTTTTAAAATAAATTTGCTCCAACACAGAGTGTTTGCACACTTCATCAAAATAGGAATCCGGGTCAAAATGATATTTCATAGTATTTTCTGTTAGAGCAATTCATGGTCTCTGATCATATCTCCTATCCTATTGTGGTAATCTAATATTAACAATAAAATTTTAAGTATTACCAGCTTTCATGTGTACTGAAAGTCTCCCTAGACAAACTATGGTATTTGGGCCATTTCTAAAAAAAACTTCCTAAAAAAATATAAGCCAAGAAAATTATAAATTTAAGAATTTACTCAAAATTCTCCAGAAAATATTTTTCTTTGCTATTCAAGCAATAGATCTAAAGGACAGTTGCTTGCTTCATAATGTTTACTGAATAGAAGAAAGTTAATTTCTTGACTAATGCAAGTATTTTACAAATCTGTGCAAATGAGTGATGTAGAAAACAAAGACAAGAATTTTTCAGTGCGTATTTCCAAAAACACTAAATCCACAGAATATTTTGTAAACATTCCTGTTAATGTAAAGATATAAAAGGAAGTTTAAAATGAACAAACAAAAAGACCATCTATTTATCAGATTACAAGTACCATGTGAAAATCCAGAGTTTGATTCACTAGGCTTTTAGCTATGACTTCAGGATATTTAGTTTTCAGCTCTTCTTCTGGTTCCCCAGGACCATCAAGTTTCTGGCACCTTTTGCCCTGCTTTCAAATCCATTATGACTGTTTCTTCTCCTTTCTCCACTTTCCCCAATCTAGTCATTCATTTAACATGTACTAACTGAGTGCTTACTTTTTGCCACTGTGCTAAGTACCATGCTAGATATTACTAATTCTGGTTAGATATAATTTCTTTGCAATGCATTTTCCTCAATTGCCTGGACATGGCAGCTTCTACTATACTTACACTCAAAAGTCATAGAAAGAAGTCTCTAATCATCTCCTGAT
Organism: Balaenoptera ricei; assembly: GCF_028023285.1. Classification (NCBI taxonomy): domain Eukaryota; kingdom Metazoa; phylum Chordata; class Mammalia; order Artiodactyla; family Balaenopteridae; genus Balaenoptera; species Balaenoptera ricei. The sequence continues at coordinate 139,130,296 of NC_082642.1, forward strand.
CATAATCACATAGCACAGAACTTGAGAACTCAGTTTGAAAATAGAAAACGCTGGTATAGAATCCTTATGTCGTCTTGTGACGTGTCAACATGGCTATGCTGAAATACATATGATTTCCTTTCTTGTATGTTTCTGTTTAGGGTAGGTTATAGGAGAGACTCCTGTGAGAGATTCGAGGATGGCTGTGAAATGGCAGCCATTTTGTAGCCCTCACACCTTGTTGCTGATGGCCTGACCCCTCTCTTTTATACAAGGTTGCAGCTGGGCCTGCAGTTGCTTCACCTTTCCTTTGTTCCTTTTTTGGCTTCACCAACTCCTAAGTTGGGTATGTGTTAGCTCTGTGACAAAGCCCAGCTTCTGTAGAACACCCAAGCCACTGAGGGCAGAGACAACGACAAGTGACACAGGTTTCAGCTTCTCCTCATGGGCTATATAGCTTGTGCTTTGGGTTCTTGCTCTCACCCTGACATGACATCTATCCTCCCCTCCTTGCTGTCTGTCCCTGTGTACCTCAAGATCCAGCATCAGACACAAGAAAACAGATTTATAAATACTGCTTAACCAGTTCTGGATAAGGTCAAACCGCTGAAATTACTGCAAAGGTCAAATCTCTGAAACAAATCTCTGTCTCTGTCTTTCTCTCACAGAAATACAAGCATTCAAACATTGCTGCTAGGAATATAAGCTTTTATAACTCTTAAGAAAGATAATGTTTTAATATATGTTAAAACAATATATGGATTTAGGAATTTCAATTTTTAGAATGAAAAAATATCTCAAACTATATGAAAATACACATGCACCAAATTATTTATTGCTGCATTATTTATAAGTGCAAGATACTGGAGGAAAATATAATCACAAACATAGGATATTGGCTGAAAAAACTATGGTATAATTACACACTGGAGTCTATGCAGTTATTAGAAACACTGAGGAAGCTCTATATTAACTAATGTGAAATAATTTCACTTAATAATGTTAGGTCAGAAAAAAAAACAGCAACAGATTGTATAGTGTATGCTCCATTTGCATAAGAAAGAAGGGGAAATAGGAAATATATATGTATTTACTTTTAAAAATCAAAACCTAAGAATGATGGTTCTAAAACATCTCAGATCTCCCTTCTTTTGGTATAGTTTTGACATTTGGATACACATTAAGGTTTTATATAGTCAATAAAATAAAATAAATGACGCTGGAAAAAAAACGTTAAAATGGAAAACAAATTAACCTAACTGTATTTCAAATGAATAGCACAACCAGAGTGAAGGGTGGGACAAAGAAATAACCCAAGTAACTTGTAAACATATTACCATTGTATTTTGCCTATAATGCCTTCAGTATAAAGACAAAAATATTTTTTTTTTTTTTTTTTTTTTTTTTTTTTTTTTTTTTTTTTTTTTTTTTTAAATTTATTTATTTATTTATTTATTTATGGCTGTGTTGGGTCTTTGTTTCTGTGCGAGGGCTTTCTCTAGTTGCGGCAAGCGGGGGCCACTCTTCATCGCGGTGTGCGGGCCTCTCACTATCGCGGCCTCTCTTGTTGTGGAGCACAGGCTCCAGACGTGCAGGCTCAGTAGTTATGGCTCACGGGCCCAGTTGCTCCGCGGCATGTGGGATCTTCCCAGACCAGGGCTCGAACCCGTGTCCCCTGCATTAGCAGGCAGATTCTCAACCACTGCACCACCAGGGAAGCCCACAAAAATATTTTTTAAAAGGTTCTGAAATCTAGTTAGCAAGATTTCTGTATTGGTACGGATTAGTAAATTTGAAACTTCTTTCTACGTATTCTGGGACTGACAAATGAGATTATGATTGTGGACAATTGCAGCAAGGTATTTCACTGTTGAAAAAGGGAGTAACAGTAATGGAAAGGGGTGGGGGATAGTAGAATAGATCTTCTAGTGTGGAATTGAAAGGGGAAGTATCAGCTTGTTATAGCTAATTACAGGACAATGATTCTCAGATTTCCACACGAAAAGAGTAACTCATCTTATACTCAATTTTGAATATTTTGCTAATAAAATTTATTGAACAATGTTAGGTCAGAAAAAAAAAAACATTCTGAGAAGGTTCTAACTATTGGGATTCATTTTTCTTTTCTAGCATTTCCATTTCGCAAAGTAAAAATTGATTAAAAATTATATAAAAAATGAATTAAGCTTTCTCAGAGTATGTGGACATTGGAAAAAGAAACTTTGAGTCTGTGACCTTTTTGTCGTTTATTATGAGGAGAGCTCTTAGAGTGATGTTTCTTTCCAATTTATTACAACCATCCTTACAGACTGACAGCAAAGATGCTGCTGAAGCCTTACTTTTGAGGGTTAATATTAAATCACCATCCTTATATTCCTCTTCCTCGTTAGATTAATAATGCAAAAGGTCTAATGTAATGTCAAAGGAATTGCATTTATCAAACTGGAAATATCTTGTGGCTGCTTGTCAGGGTTGCCTCCCCCAACCCATTTTTTAAAAATACTACTGAAAAAAATTTTTATTGAATCAGTGAGTAACTATAGGAGATTTTATGAGTCAAGTTAGCAAGTAGTTTGGGAAAAATGTATGGATAATTGGTTAATAGAATGAAATATAATAAATATAAGATTATGTAACACAAGTTCCTTCTTGTCCCAGATTTAAAAATTCGAACATCTATAAGATTGTTTCAAACACATATGTGATGGATTTGAAGTCTCTACTGTATCATAGCTTACTAGATACAACATTGGTGTTTAATACACACTGAAGAGTTTGAAATCAACTTTGTAGTCATATTTTATTGACTTTAATGTTTAATTTTCATTTCTTAGTTGGGTGATATTCAGTGTGGTGCCTGCAGTCTGAAGCAGTTGTCTGAAACCTGTTTTGGGACATTTAAAAGACATCCAGTGAACCTCACATCATCCTGCAGTTTCACCATTTATTTTTGGTAATATGCTTAATTTCTCACAAATGCCTTGCTTAGTACTATAACAATCAAAAATTACCCTATTGTTTCCTAAAAGCAGCTTTCTTTGATTAACAGTCTGCCACATTAACAACTATACAACATTTAACTAATTAAACAAGATATTATAGATTTAATGAGTTACTAAATCTGGAGGTGTTTATTGAAATAATAAGCTGAACAAAAGTTCATTTAATTATGACTGGAATGCTGTTTAATCAAGGAACAGACAGACCTGGAGTCACTTAAAGTCATAAAAGCTGTCTAATTTCTATAATTTGAAATGTTCAGTTTTAGGTAAATTGCAAATATACACATTAAAATATGCTCAACATCATTAGTTTTTAATGAAAGGAAAATTAAAATCACAGTGAGATACCATGACATGCCCATTCAAATGGCTAATATTAAAAAAGGCTGATCGTGTCAAACACAGAAGAGGATGCGGAGCTATTTGAACTCTTTCAATCACTGCTGGTGTGAATAGAAAATGATACAACCACTTTGGGAAATGTTTGCCAGTTTGCTCTTTTTTAAAAGTCAAGCATATACCAACCGTATGACCCATCCATTCTGCTCCTAGGCATTTACCCAAGAGAAAAAAAGGAAATATATATCCTTACAAAAAAAATGTACATTTATTCATAGCAGAAATATTTGTACTAGACAAAATTAATCTAAATGTCTACTACCAGGTGAATAAATTGTGGTATACCTAAAAAATGAAATATTAGCAATAAAAATGAGTGAACCATTGATACGAACCATTGATACAAGAATACCATGGATGAACCTCCAAATAATTTTGTTGAATAAAAGAGATCAGACCTCTCCTCCCCACAAAAGAACAGACGCTATATGATTTCATTCATATAAAATTCAAGAAAATGCAAACTAATCTCTAGTATAATAGGTTAGTGGTTATTTAGGGATGGCAAGGTGGGGTGAAGATAAGAAGGAGGAAGGGATTACAAAGTAGCATGAGGAAATTTTGGGAGGTGATGATATATTCACTATCTTGATTATGCTACGGTCTTACAGAGGCATGCATCTGTCAAGCTTATTAAATTTTACACTTTCAATTTGTGTAGTTTATTGTATGTCAATTATATCTCAAGAAAGCTCTTAAAAACAAGACAATTAGATTGTCTCCGTCACCTCCTGCTGAGGCCTGCTGCAGGTGAGAACCTACAGTTTTAGAAGTAGATTAGGGGTCTTTCTGCTCTCTTCTATCTGATATTTTCCTTTCAATAAAAGATTTTTGTCCTTCTCAGAGCTGGTCTGAGAGAAGAGAGGAAGGGAAAGAAAAATCAAGAAACCAACACAACAGTGTAAAGCAACTATATTCCAATAAAAATTTTTTAAAAAAAGTAAGTTAGGATAGTTTCCTTTAACAACCTGTTACAGATTTACTGAGTCAGGAGATTTACTGAGTTAGGAGATATTATTGAATATGTCTTTTGTGTAAGAAACTGTACCAGATTCTGTAAAAAATAAAGAAATGGTAATAAACATATTATATCCTCAAATACCTTTTTTATAGAATCTAATACGGAACATAGGTATATGGGCACATGAGTATAATTCAGATAGAGAGTGGTGTGCCAGAAAAGAGATAAAAGTAAAGTACAATGAGAAATTAAAGGTACAAAATAATGCTTTATTCTGGTTTGTAGGATTTGGGACAGTGGAGAGTGTTGGGAAAATCTATATGAGTAAAAGATGATTAAAACTAGAGAGTGTGATACTTTATAAGAAAAATAGCCTTTCATCACTGGTTATTTCTATTTAATATAATAATTCAATTTTAAAACCTCAGACTTCATGACTTTGGTGTTATCCAAATATCTATTAGTATGTTTCTGAATATATTTGAAATGAGCAAATTGAAATACTTATGTGCACATTAAATTCTAAAAATATAATAAATCACAAAGTTTCATTTACAGTTTATTAGTGAATAGATTACCTCCTATGCTTCCTAGCTACTTTCATATTGATCAGAGACTTAATAGCCAGATAGAAATGATACTTGCACTTTGTAATTGCCTTTAATAATGAGGGGTTTTTTGGGGGGGGGGTATTCTTTTTTTTTTTTTTTTTTTTAAAGCGCTCCTGACTTATTTATTTATTTATTTATTTATTTATTTATTTTTTGGCTGTGTTGGGTCTTCGTTTCTGTGCAAGGGCTTTCTCTAGTTGTGGCAATCGGGGGCCACTCTTCATCGCGGTGCGCGGGGCTTTCACTGTCGCGGCCCCTCTTGTTGTGGAGCACAGGCTCCAGACGCGCAGGCTCAGTTATTGTGGCTCACGGGCCCAGCTGCTCCGCGGCATGTGGGATCTTCCCAGACCAGGGCTCGAACCCGTGTCCCCTGCCTTGGCAGGCAGATTCTCAACCACTGCGCCACCAGGGAAGCCCATGGGGGGTGGTATTCTATGAACAACATAGCAGTATCTTGTTTTGATTAAAAATATGCTATGAAAAGTAGACTTTCTAGAGATGATAAAAAACAAAAAGGAAAAAGCAACATAATATAATGAATCTTATATAATAAAAGTTTCTCTTGTTTAGATATGATTATCTGAGGACACTTATGAAATGGAAATATGTAAATCAAGCTTGAGATACCAGATATTTTAGGGTAAGAATTTTTTTGGTAGCAATTATAAGCTGGGATAGGGTCGCGGCAGAATAAGTGATCTCCCAGAGACCTCACTTTGAGGACAGTAGAATACATATCATTCATAGGGAAAAAAAGAAACAAATATGTACGTGTGTGTGTACTTGTGCATGTTCGTGTATATCTGTGTATATACATTCTTTCATGCCCCAACCAGAGTCAGTGGTAGTTTTCTTGGATCCTCACTACCTCTTTTTGTACCATTCAACGTAACTTCCCTTGGAACACAGCAATATTGTTATGTAAATTCTTTTTTTTTTTTTAACATCTTTATTGAAGTATACTTGCTTTACAATGTGTTAGTTTCTGCTTTATAAGAAAGTGAATCAGCTATATGTATACATATATCCCCATAGCACCTCCCTCTTGTGTCTCCTTCCCACCCTTCCTATCCCACCTCTCTAGGTGGTCACAAAGCACAGAGCTGATCTCCCTGTGCTATGCGGCTGCTTCCCACTAGCTATCTATTTTACATTTGGTAGTGCATATATGTCAATGTTACTCTCTCATTTCGTCCCAGCTTACCCTTCCCCCTTGATTTTGCTCTCAATGCCATGATCCAATATTTAAATCTTTTACTTTTGTTTAAACCTAGTGCAGTCCTTTTATTTCAAAAGAAGACAGACAAGCAGTAAAATTAAATTCACAGATTTACCGGCAGCAAAGAGATGACCATGTTGAATATTTAGACCTATGTAAGTACCATAAGCTGGTTATGGCCCGTATAGCAAATTTACTTGAGAATAATTGTATCAAAACTATCAATATCGTTGCCATGCTAATTTAGACATTTAAAAGTTTAATTATATTTTAACCAAATAATAACATGATAAATGAATTTGACAGACCTTTGACATTTGGAATAGTATGCAAAATATGATGTAGCATTTTGTTTTAAATTATTTATAAAGTATTCTCAATTAGTTGGAACTTAAATAATTTTAAAATTTTTGATCTTTCCAAAGAATAGCATATTTTTATTGCTATTCATGGTTTAAAAACACTTTCATATTTTTAAAATTAATTTTTAATTGGAGTATAGTTTCATTCCAATGTTGTATTAGTTTCTACTCTACAGCAAAGTGAATCTGCTATACATATACATATATCCCCTCTTTTTTGGATTTCCTTCCCACTTAGGTCACCACAGAGCACTGAGTAGAGTTCCTTGTGCTATACAGTAGGTTCTCATTAGTTATCTATTTAATACATTGTAGCATTCTTTTTTTTTTAGTTCTTCTTTATAATTAAGTAGAGACTGGATTTTCCATATTTTTAAGAGAATGCTAAGAAGCTCAGAGGAAAAAAGAGATCATTATTTAATGGTCTTCTGACTCCATGACTTTTGCTTTTTCTACAATATTTTAGACATGTTATGATGATATTCAGATATAAGAGATATGGCTACTTTGAATAAGTGGTCACAGAATAAAACTTAAAGCCAAAAAACAAAAGAAAAAGCAAAAAATTAAACTCAAACATAGATTAGTCTAAACAACTATACGTAGTACAAAATCAATAAGAAAAGTACATTCATTAAAAGGAAATTAATTATTAGTACGGGATTAAAATGTATGGTAATAAAATAACCTCATGAAACTACAAATGAAATAAAATAGGCCCGGAAGGTCCACATTGACCATACGCTTGAAAGAATGTACTCAATAATCAAATATCCTGTGTGATGTAGTAGGATTTTTTTTTTTTTTTGGAATTTTAAAGATCTTTAATTTCTAGAGAAAAAGGTAAAAGAGATAATTGAGAAATGAGGGAAAATAAGATGTTCTTGCTATGGGATTTTTTTCTTTTATTCCTGGAATTTTCTCATTTAGAATAAAGTTCTCCAGTAGGATTTATTCAAGAAGTATAAATGTTGCCAACTTTCCCAAGAAATTCAAAGTCAAATTGCTGAATAAAGTCTAATAAATAAACATGAGCAATATAGATTCAGTTAAGAGCTAAATTGTGCAGCTCTGAGATCCTAGCATAGAGAGAGAAGAATGAGTACTAGGACCTAGAAGGTAGAAGCTGACTTAGTTATTAAAGATCAGTAGTAGTGGGAATAGAAGAAAAAAATAAAAAGTGAGGTGATTCACGAATAAATACACAAAAATGGGAAACTATGCAACACAGTGAAGAAATAGATATGACTACAGAAAATTTATTTAGAGTAGTGTATTAGTCTGTTCAGGTTGCCATAAGAAAATACCACAGGCTGGGTGGCTTAAACAAGAGAAACTAATTTTCTCACAGTTCTAGAGGCAAGAAGTTCAAGATTAAGGTGCTGGAACATTTGGTTCCTGGTGAGACCTCTCTTCCTGATTTATAGATCACCACCTTCTCCCTGTGTCCTCACATGACCTTTTCTCTGTGCAGAAGGGGAAAGAGAGTTTTGGTGTCTCTTGCTCTTTTTATAAGGGCATCAGTCCTATCAGATTAGGGACTCACCCTTAAGATCTTATTTAACCTTAATTACCTCCTTAAAAGCCCAATCTCCAACTACAGTCACATTGGGAGTCTGGTCTCAATATATAAATTTTGGGAGGATACAATTCAATCCATAATGGGATGCATAAGTATTAAGGCCAACTGGATAATAGGCTTGCACCAATACATTAGAGCTGAAATTTGTGGGCAGGTTTTGCACTCTGACCCCACATGCAGCTTTAGAATGTTTACTCAGAGTTTGTGAAGGAGCAAGAAATTCCCATGAGTCCACCCCAGTGACAATGGGGCAAATGGTCTGTTTATAAATAAAAATGAAATGTGTCTGTTGCTGGGTAGAATTTTTTCATAGCATCCCTTAGATATTCTAGAAAATACATTAGGATTATTTCCTATGAGCCTTTTCATTAGGCTCCAAAGTTTCCATTTCTGCTGAGGACAAGGGAGCTTTGGAAAATTACAGTTAAAAGTAAAGAAGGCTTTTAAAAAAAAAAAAACTTTTGAAACAGTCTCCTTTAGGGAAATGCCCAGTCTTCCAGGGATTCTTCTGCTCTTCAGTATGCCTGATGTGTGGAAGACTGCTTATGTGTCCACATCATGACGAGGTCTTGAGCCTAAGCTTTGTATGAGATCCTTCTCCTGTCTTCTGGGTCCTTACTGGATTGTACATTGATACTCTTTAGCATTGGGTGTCCTTCTGCCATTTATGGTGCAAACTATGGCTGTGAAAGCTCATCGGTGTCTTGGCCACAGTCAGAGCCTGCTGGACCCTCCTTGTGGACCCATCCCCACCACTGCTTTTGCTGGTACTGTTGAACCCTGGGGCCTCCAGCATGTCCTACTACTTGTCCTAGGCTAAGTGTAGCCTTTGCCATGGGATCGTCATCCTCTGTCAACACAACAGACGTACTAGCTCTCGACTACCCCTCCATAGTGCCCAAGAATTGACTTGGGTGTAGGAGGAGTACTCTTAAACACCTCTCTGGCTCTAAGTAAATCAAGCACTATTTCTCTTCTCCTAAAATTGTATAAGTAACAGGGCTCTGGTCCAGATTCCCTAATGAGAACATAAACAAAAGCCCCGCTGGACTCAAACGTTTCCTTTATTCAGGGGCATTTTGTAGTTTCATGGTCCCTTATCTATGAAGTTATAACCCAGATGAGTATTCAGGAACCTCAGGTCTGACTGCTTTCATCTCCCTATTTCTCCCTCTCTAGACCTAGAGTTTCTTTACCCAGGAGCTACTGCTTTGTCTTATTCTCCTCCCTCCAAGGTAACACGCACCCTTGTCCTCTTTGTAGGATAGACAAAAAGTTTAGATTCAGACATGTCTAATGAGCTGCAGAGAAATTTTATTTATGAAAGTATTTAAATACATTGATTTCATATTTTCACAATATTATTTGCATGTTAATTCATTTACATATTCTGATAAAAAGTGTGTATGGACAGTCTTAGTGCTATGCTAGTATAAAATACCAGGCTGTCAAGATAAATAGTGCATCACATAGTCAATGTTCTCAATGAATTTGGATTAGGACAGGGAAGACAAAGATTTAAATAGAAAATTACAAAAGAGTATTATAAATACTATGACAGAGGAGGAAGAGAGTATTATAAGATAAATTGTCAGGAATACCCAGCTCACTTCATGTCCAGGGATGTAATAAGGAACATCTTCAAAGTAGACAGAAGGGTTAATGGGACAGTTAACAGGAAGTGGTTTCCCATGAGATGTAGTGAAGCAATACTACTTTAGGATGGCCAATCTGATGGTTTAAGATAGATGGATTGGAGAGGATAGATACAGAAGTAGATGGCACTGTCAGAGCCTCAAAATTATTGATATATGAATGAATTAAGAAGAGAACCTCTGGAGGAAATGTTATAAGATTTAGGGGAAAAAAAGAGTTACTGAAGAGGGCATCTAAGAGGGCATTGGTGAAATCTTCAGTGAAATACCATGATAAAAATAATCAAATAAGATAATAAGAAATATAAAATAAAATAATTATGGAAGAAGTAGATGTAATCTTTCACTATTCTACATCAATCAGGTTTCTATAATTGTATCTAGTTTTGGATACTGAACTTTAAAATATAAAAAGAAAAAAAGTAGAAGAACAGGAGATGTTCAGAGAAGAGAAGCAAAGATAATTAACCTTTGGCAAATAGACATTAAATGAATTAGATTTGTTTAGCTTAGAGAAAAGGACAAAGTTGATCTGATTATAGAAATGAGTCATACGTAGAGTAATTAGGAGGGAGATGCAGTTTTCCATGTCCCCAGATGACTGAACAATAGGAAATGGACTTTAATACAGTTGTAATTTTATTTTCATATATAAATGGGAAAAAACACTCTAAAATCTACTACAAATAATCTATTATATAGCTTACTATATTGCATACTAGTTTGCGTGGGTTTCCACAGGACTGTCTTTTGAAATGATGAGCATCTGTCTGTGCTGACTGGTTATTTATGAGGTTAGAGAGGGAAACTAGATGTGCTCATGCGTCTGTGATTTAAACAAATTTGCAACAGTTTCTTAACTTAATTTCATAGGTTTGTTCTGAAAATTAATGTAAAATAATGTAACTTTCTTCCACTATGCTTTTTTAAAGTCAATAGCCTCTCTACAAAGTATGATTTAAATTTGGGAGAAAAAAATTGTTAATTGCTTTACTTTTTTATCTTGCTACAAATAAAAATTCAAAATTCAGTCCTTAAAAATATATTATTAACTAAGAGAGTTTTCAGTAAATGTTCTAGTAATTTTACAGCTCACTTTATGATTTTGCCTTTTATAAATTACATAGGAAAAGCTGAATTTACTCAAATCAAGTTAGACATTTTTAGAACACTATAGGAAGTTCAAGATCTGATTAAATTTGTCTTTTTACAAATATACTTAAACTTCCTGTAAATGTCCATAAGCTTCTAAAGTTGTCTGTGCACAAACTGGAGCAAAGGTCCAATAATCAAAGGTCATTAGGAAGAGAATTAAGCTCCACCTCCTAGAAGGAGGAGTATCAACAAATATGAGGACACAGTTAAATCCACCATAGTAAGAGAAATATATATTTTGATGAAGATGCATTTAGATTGTATTAAAAAAATAAATAAATAAAAACTGTTTCTTGGAGACTTCTTTAGCCTTTAAATCTGTAAAGGTTCAGTGCATTGAACAAGTCAAATGTGTCCAGTAGTGACAATTAAAGAGTTTAGAGTAGCAGGATCATAGGATTCTCTGGGAGGAGACTGAGCTTCGAGTGTCATGAATTTTAAACAGCTAGTTCAGGGGAAATTGGGTAGTACATTTTGAAAGACGTTACGTAGCTGGAATCATAAGTCTATCTGGTAGGCAACAGGTAGCTAACACAAGTTTGTTTGGGCATGCTGATTTGCTTGCTATTGGTGATTTTTCTTATTTTAAGTAGAGAATGTCAGTAGCATCTTTGTTTTTAAGGAATAAAACTTAGTTTGTGTCAGTGGTGACTGGTGTGAACCCAAGATTAAGCATAAGGGGGATATTTTAATAGAGAAGTTGAGATATCTTAATCTCACCTAAATGTAACTACAGTATACTGTAGATGGGAAAGAAAGGTGGGATATGGAGACAGATGCTTTGGAGGTAAGATTGACGCATTTAGTTGGCACATTGGACGTGGGAAGTATTATGTCTTAATACCCAAAGCACAGCATCTCCTTATTGCTAAGTTTCCTCTGAGGGTCAAATGCTTACAACCATGTGAATTATAGTTGCTCCTGATTATTAGATAATGCAAACATTTTTACAGAAATGTAATTTGTGTCTCTAAGGTATTAAAAATTTTCACCCTACTTATATGTTACTTCAGTTGTTGAACTTCCCTTGAACATGATAAATATTAATGCCTGGACTGCTTTGCATTCGGGTTTGTCATCAGTTAGCTCACTTTATTATCTGCACACTAAATTGAAGATGATTATATTAAGAGCACTTCATCTTTTCATTATCTTACATTTATTTGACTACCCTACTTGACTGCCTCATATTTAATTGAAATACCAATTGAGCTGGGGAGTTGGAAATAGAACTATTGTGTATGTCTCTCTGTTTGAAGCATTTTTCTTTGAGATTGGCAGTTACCTTCTTTCTTTTCTTTTCTTTTTTCTTTTTTTGGTCTACTTTTAGTTTCTGTATTAAAGGAGAAAAATAGAGTGGATTTAATAAAATTTCACAAGTGCTCAGAAGATTCTTTTTCCCCTAAAGTTTTCCAACATTCCCCAAACATCAAAATAAAAATCACGGTTTGCAAATAAAGTATAAATCAATGTTTTCCAAATAAAGAATTAAAATCGTAATTTAAACATTATATATTTAACATGGTATAAGAATTTTTCCAAGACATTTTACAAAGTTTGATATTTCTAAAGTACAATAGCTCCACTTTATTCTTTTCATTTAAAATATATCAAAAATAACAATGAATACATTAATTCTAATTGAGAATTTAAGGAGTCTTTTGGGCAAATACAATTTAAAATGGGTGACAGTATGATTTAGAATCCTTGTGGCTATTTCTTTGGTTCTTTGTAACATATTATTGATTTTTAAATAATAAACATATAAGAATAAATTATTTCTCAAAAACCCATTTTAAATTACTTTTAAATATTTAACTTCAAGTAGAATACAAAACTGAGCTGATTTTCTTGAGTTTATAAACTAATTTTATATTTGAAAGCCTTAAATATGAAGCATTAGCATGAGCAGAAATTTTAAAATATGCACTATTATTTATTACAAGTTTAATATATATTGTACATTCAAAGAACAATATTGTTAATAATTTAGATACACAATTGCATTCCTATAACAAATGTTTGTATTTTGTATTAATCAGGAACAATTATAACTCACATTGATGTAAGCATTTTTATTTAAAATATTTAATAATTATAGTATCAATTATATAGTCTGTTTATGTTAAATATACCAATTTATTACACAGAAAACAAGCTTTTTGAGTTGCAAGTCCATATAAGTTCATTTATACATGCAGAACTGTTATTTTCTTTTAAATTTGTTTAACTGCTACTACACTCTTTTATTCTTATTTGTTTTTATTTTCTTATTTTTTGGAAGCCTCTTCTTCGCATTGTATTTGGAACCCTATGCTCATGTCCATGTAGTGTGATGAATTAGCCTAATTTAACTATATGTTGTAAGAAAAACTAGTTAAAATATTATCAAAATTCTCATTTTTGAATACAGGCCTTTTAGCATTAATGCAACATTTTCTTTTTCTGCATGGTGCCAGTCTGTTTAATGGATTTTAAATATTTATCAAATTAACCAATTGCTTGAATAAACAAATTCCATTAGTGGTTTTAGATTCGTATGAATACAATATGTAGACAATGGGCCATTCATATCCTAAGACAGTTATTACCAAACCATTTTAATCATGCACCACTCATTAAAATTTTTGAATTTACTCCCAATATATGAATATTATTTGTTTACAGTTTATATAATTATACTGCCATACTGATATGTTCATATATGTGTTATAAAATATCCACAAAGTATAAACTAAAAAGCAGAAAAATATTTAGAAGATAGAATAATGATAAATATGCAATAATTCTGCATGATTTGATATTTTATATCATTTATTATTGACACAGAAAACTCTCAACAAAATAATTATTGATATTTATGGCTCAGTAAAAATCAATACTTTTCTCAGCACTTAGTTCTTAACAGCTTAGCTAATGATGGTGGCTTAATACTGTCATCAACCATAATCTCCAGGGCTAACACATACTTAGATGAGAATTAAATGCACTTTTCCAATTGTTTTTTGACTTTTAATTTTTGTCATCTTCCCTTTAAATTTTATTATACTGGCATTATTTTTATTCTGTTAGTTGTTGACGAAGAGCTTATGTAAGTACTTTGCTAAGTAAGAAAATGTATACTCTGCTATTTTTAGTTTGCTTGTGCTTGTACTACTATCAATATCTTCAATCCATAGTTTCTTGCAGAGATATTTTTCAGCTGCTTGTCCATTTTATGACTTAGTTTTGTTAAAACTAGATAACGCTATCCAGAAATTTACTGACCCTGAAACAGGTACATCACAACCCATGACATCCTGTTAGGGGAGAAAACAAAGTTTGTCACTGTAAATCCATTCACCTAGTTGAATTCCCACCCTTCCTTGAAGGAACATCTTAGATCACTGTGTGGCAATCTTCCAACTGGTGTTGGGATAGAGTGAGAAGATCAGTATTCATCTATATCTTAAATATTAGTAGAATTAATTTATTTATTTATGTTTAAATGTTACTTATTATAATATTTTTGTCTTGCATCCCAAAGGATTATCTGGCTCACTTCCTGTAGTAATACATATACCTCGATTTGGAGACAACTAATTTGGGAAATGCAGAGAACAAATTTACCATAGCCAAGGAGGGGTATAGTTCAAGCTTTTGGAATGGTGTCCAGAGACCTCCAAACTGTCTAAGCAGTAAATCTAGTAAATCAGCTTTTGAAAAGTAGGAAGTTGTCTAATTCCAGACTTGGATGTGGACTGGTTATTCTGTTCTGCCTTTCTCTTTGGATAGCATATGGCAAACAAGTTTTGGAAGACTTCACATCAAAGTATTCAGTAATGAATGACAATATTTTATCACTCAAATAAGCAGTTAATGTTGTCAATTTTCATTTAAAAGAAGAATATGGACAACATGAATTTTGCTTAAACTTTAGCTTAACTGCAAAGGTATCTGGACAAATTAGAATATTTTCACTATATGCATGGACTATTAATTTATTCAATAAATATTTGTTGTCTACTTATATCTGGTACTCTTCTAGGAATAAAAAAAATTTTTTTTTTCCTCATGGAAAAAGAGAAAACACAACCCAGATTAAAACCCACCCTGGCATAAGAGAGCACTTGGCTATGAAGAAAACAAGGTCAAATAATGAGGAGAGAGATTGGTGTTATTTTCCACAAGGTGATCAGGGACAGCTTCTCAAGTAAGGTGGCATCTGAACAGACCTGATAGAGGAGAGGGAGTAAGACAAGTAGGTATCTAGGAGAAGTGCATTCCAATCTGCAAGAACAGCAAATGCAAATACACCAAGGCAGGAATGAACTTGGCAAGGAGGCCTGGAGGCTGGAGAGAGTGTGAAGTCAGACAGGAAAGAATGGGTCCTGACAGACAAATCTAGCAATGCCTGTAGGTTAAGGATTGTGGATTTTGGTTTGTTTTGTTTTGTTTTGTTTTTGAGAAAGAGAGAAATGTAAGAAAGGACTGAAAGGATTTAAGAAGAGACATATGACAGTATGTGGATGTTAAAAAACAAAGCATTTTGAATTTGAACTATAAAGGGTAAGAGTAAAAGTCTGGAAATTAGTTAACAGGAGGCTTCAATACTAGAGTTAAGAGACAGCAGTGTTTTAGAGCAAATCAGTGACTGTGAAGGCCCTGAAAACTGATTGAATTGGAGTCAGGCTATATTTTGAAAGCATATCAGATAAGAGCATGTACACTGGAGTCAGACTACTTTGGTTTAAATCAGAACTGCCAGTTTTATGTTATATAGCCAGGTACTACTTAAACTTACTGTGAAACCTTATCTGTACAAAAATAAATGAATGTATTACCTACCTTAGTTATTGTAAACGTTCATCGTTAATATGTGTGTGTATATGTGTTTACCAGCAATTACCAGCAAGGAGAGTGTAATCATATAGTAATTATTATTAGTTTTCATTACTAATATGGGATGAAAGAGAAAAAAATGAGTTCATGATGAGTCCAAGGTTTTGGTATGAGCATCAGGAAAAATGGAATTGTGATTTACTAAAATGGGAATGACTAAAGGAGAAGTAAGTTCAGGGAAAAGTGAAAATAAAAATTCAGATTTAGATATGCTATGGTTGTGATGACTCAGAAGCACAAAAGTGAATGTTTTGAGTAGGTATATTTGAGATGAGAGATCCAGGCAAAGGAAAAAAATTACGTTTTCAACATTTATATGAGTTTTAAAGCTATGAAACTGGATGCAATAACCGAGAGAGTGATATAATTGGGGAAAAGAAGACCGATCTGTGCATTACTAAATGTAGAAAATGAATCAGCAAAAGTGACTGAAAGATGAGGTGGGAGGAGAGTTAGGAGGGCTTGGGTCTTGGATAGTAAGTAAAGAATCTGTGTCTATAAAGGAATGATCAGCTGTGCCATTTGCTTCTGATAATTAAGATGAAGGCAAATAATTGTCCAGTTACTTTAACAACTAAATTTCACTGGGGACTTTAGCTGTAATTCTTGAATTATCTGACATGACAGAGTTTAAAAGAGAATAGGAGGAGATAAATTGGATACACAAACTATAGAAAAGTCTTGGAAGAGTTCTGTAAAGAGGGGAGAAAAAAGTGGTTGTTGATAGTATAGGGAAGTTGTGGCCAAATCATTCCTAAATATATTCTGGCTTTAATTTTCTTAACTAGTAATAACTTTACACATACAAAAGTTACAAAGAAAGTATGCAACAAAATAGTTTGAAAGGGGATAATTTCATTGCAAAAATGTAGGATTTGGCCTTTGGCACTGGTTAGATAAGAACTTTGAACAAGGAGGAAAATCAGAATGTAAATATGAGTGCAGGTGGATGGGTAGATAGATCATAAAAATGTGTTATATTTTACCTTTGATACATTATACGTTCCCAGTTTTTAAAAAAATGATGTTTGAGAAGAAAGAGGAAGGTGTGATATAATCCTTGAGATTAGAACTGGAGAGTAAACAGACAAGGAACATTGAGTAGGATTGCTGAGCAGGAAGGAAGTCGAGGTTACTGACCATGAGTTAAAAGTGACGTCAGGCTCAAGCCAAGGAGTACTTCCCAGAAATTCTGCTGTCAGTGTCCTTGTCCTCACGGTGAGCCACAGCCACCCCCATCTCTGCCAGAGACCTTCCAACACTAGTAGGTTTATTGAGATATAATCGACATGAACATTGCATGTGTTTAAGATGTATATTGTGTTGACCAGAGAGCAGGCAGCAGAAGCAAGAAGAGCTACAATCCTGCAGCCTGTGGAACAAAAACCACATTCAAAGAAAGATAGACAAGATGACAAGATGAAAAGGCAGAGGGTTATGTACCAGATGAAGGAACAAGATAAAACCCCAGAAAAACAACTAAACGAAGTGGAGATAGGCAACTTTCCAGAAAAAGAATTCAGAATAATGATAGTGAAGATGATCCAGGACCTCGGAAAAAAAATGGAGGTAAAGATCGAGAAGATGCAACAAATGTTTAACAAAGAATTAAAGAACAAACAAACAGAGATGAACAATAAAATAACTGAATGAAAAATACACTAGAAGGCATCAATAGCAGAATAACTGAGGCAGAAGAACGGATAAGTGACCTGGAAGACAGAATGGTGGAATTCACTGCTGTGGAACAGAGTAAATAAAAATGAATGAAAAAAAAATGAAGACAGCCTAAGAGACCTCTGGGACAACATTAAACGCAACAACATTCGCACTATAGGGGTCCCAGAAGGAGAAGAGAGAGAGAAAGGACCAGAGAAAATATTTGAAGAGATTATATTCAAAAACTTCCCTAACATGGGAAAGGAAATAGCCACCCAAGTCCAGGAAGTGCAGTAAGTCCCATACAGGATAAACCCAAGGAGAAACACTCCGACACACATGGTAATAAAATTGGCAAAAATTAAAGACAAAGGAAAATTACGGAAACCAGCAAGGGAAAAACGACAAATAACATACAAGGGAACTCCCATAAGGTTAACAGCTGATTTCTCAGCAGTAACTCTACAAGCCAGAAGGGAGTGGCATGATATACTTAAAGTGATGAAAGGGAAGAACCTACAACCAAGATTACTCTACTCAGCAAGGATCTCATTCAGATTCGATGGAGAAATCAAAAGCTTTACAGACAAGCAAAAGCTAAGAGAATTCAGCACCACCAAACAAGCTCTACAGCAAATGTTAAAGGAACTTCTCGAAGTGGGAAACACAAGAGAAGAGAAGGACCTACAAAAACAAACTCAAAACAATTAAGAAAATGGTCACAGGAACATACATATCGATAATTACCTTAAACATGAATGGATTAAATGCTCCAACCAAAAGACACAGGCTTGCTGAATGGATGCAAAAACAAGACCCATCTATATGCTGTCTACAAGAGACCCATTTTAGACCTAGGGACACATACAGACTGAAAGTGAGGGGATGGAAAAAGATATTCCATGCAAATGGAAATCAAAAGAAAGCTGGAGTAGCTATACTCATATCAGATAAAATAGACTTTAAAATAAAGAATGTTACAAGAGACAAAGAAGGACACTACATAATGATCAAGGGATCAATCCAAGAAGAAGATATAACAATTATAAATATATATGCATTCAACATAGGAGCACCTCAATACATAAGGCAACTGCTAACAGCTGTAAAAGAGGAAATTGACAGTAACACAATCATAGTGGGGGACTTTAACACCTCACTTACACCAATGGACAGATCATCCAAAATGAAAATAAATAAGGAAACAGAAGCTTTAAACGACACAATAGACTAGATAGATTTAATTGATATTTATAGGACATTCCATCCAAAAACAGCAGATTACACGTTCTTCTCAAGTGCGCACGGAACATTCTCCAGGATAGATCACATCTTGGGTCACAAATCAAGCCTCAATAAATTTAAGAAAATTGAAATCATATCAAGCATCTTTTCCAACCACAATGCTATGAGATTAGAAATCAATTACAGGGAAAAAAACGTAGAAAACACAAACACATGGAGGCTAAACAATACGTTACTAAATAACCAAGAGATCACTGAAGAAATCAAAAAGGAAATCAAAAAAATACCTAGAGACAAATGACAATGAAAACACGACAACCCAAAACCTATGGGATGCAGCAAAAGCAGTTCTAAGAGGGAAGTTTATAGCTATACAAGCTTACCTAAAGAAACAAGAAAAATCTCAAATAAACAATCTAACCTTACACCTAAAGGAACTAGAGAAAGAACAAACAAAACCCAAAGTTAGCAGAAGGAAAGAAATCATAAAGATCAGAGCAGAAATAAATGAAATAGAAACAAAGAAAACAATAGCAAAGATCAATAAAACTAAAAGCTGGTTCTTTGAGAAGATAAACAAAATTGATAAGCCATTAGCCAGACTCATCAAGACAAAGAGGGAGAGGACTCAAATCAATAAAATTAGAAATGAAAAAGGAGAAGTTACAACAGACACTGCAGAAATACAAAGCATCCTAAGAGACTACTACAAGCAACTCTATGCCAATAAAATGGACAACCTGGAAGAAATGCACAAATTTTTAGAAAGGTATAACTTTCCAAGACTGAACCAGGAAGAAATAGAAAATATGAACAGACCAATCACAAGTAATGAAATTGAAACTGTGATTTAAAATCTTCCAACAACAAAAGTCCAGGATCAGATGGCTTCACAGGTGAATTCTATCAAACCTTTAGAGAAGAGCTAACACCCATCCTTCTCAAACTCTTCCAAAAAATTGTGGAGGAAGGAACACTCCCAAATTCATTCTATGAGGCCACCATTACCCTGATAACAAAACCACACAAAGATAGTATAAAAAAGAAAATTACAGACCAATATCACTGATGAATATAGATGCAAAAATTCTCAACAAAATACTAGCAAACAGAATCCAACAACACATTAAAAGGATCATACACCATGATCAAGTGGGATTTATCCCAGGAATGCAAGGATTCTTCAATATACAAATTGAAGAATAAAAACCATATGATCATCTCAATAGATGCAGAAAAAGCTTTTGACAAAATTCAACACCCATTTATGATAAAAACTCTCCAGAAAGTGGGCATTGAGGGAAACTACCTCAACATAATAAAGGCCATATATGACAAACCCACAGCAAACATCATTCTCAATGGTGAAAAACTGAAAGCATTTCCTCTAAGATCAGGAACAAGACAAGGATGTCCACTCTCACCACTATTATTCAACATAGTATTGGAAGTCTTAGCCATGGCAATCAGGGAAGAAAAAGAAATAAAAGGAATACAAATTGGAAAAGAAGAAGTAAAACTGTCACTGTTTGCAGATGACATGATACTATACATAGAGAAACCTAAATATGCCACCAGAAAAATACTAGAGTTAATCAATGAATTTGATAAAGTTGCAGTATACAAAATTAATGCACAGAAATCTCTTGCATTCCTATACACTAACGATGAAAAATCTGAAAGAGAAATTAAGGAAACACTCCCATTTACCATTGCAACAAAACGAATAAAATATCTAGGAATAAACCTACTTAGGGAGACAAAAGACCTGTATGCAGAAAACTATAAGACATTGATGAAAGAAATTAAAGATGATACCAACAGATGGAGAGATATACCATGTTCTTGGATAGGAAGAATCAATATTGTGAAAACGACTATACTACCCAAAGCAATCTACAGATTCAATGCAATCCCTATCAAATTACCAACGGCATTTTTTACAGAACTAGAACAAAAAATCTTAAAATTTGTATGGAGACACAAAAGACCCCCAATAGCCAAAGCAGTCTTGAGGGGAAAAAAAGAGAGCTGGAGGAATTAGACTCCCTGACTTCAGACTATACTACAAAGCTACAGTAATCAAGACAATATGGTACTGGCAAAAAAACAGAAACATAGATCAATGGAATAAGATAGAAAGCCCAGAGATAAACCCACACACCTATGGTCAACTAATCTATGACAAAGGAGGCAAGGATATACAGTGGAGAAAAGACTGTCTCTTCAATAAGTGGTGCTGGGAAAACTGGACAGCTACATGTAAAAGAATGAAATTAGAACACTTCTTAACACCATACCCAAAAATAAACTCAAAATGGATTAGAGACATAAATGTAATCCTGGACACTATAAAACTGTTAGAGGAAAACATAGGAAGAACACTCTTTGACATAAATCACATCAAGATCTTTTTTGATCCACCTCCTAGAGTAATGGAAATAAAAACAAAAATAAACAAATGGGACCTAATGAAACTTCAAATCTTTTGCACAGCAAAGGAAACCATAAATAAAACAAAAAGACAACCCTCAGAATGGGAGAAAATATTTGCAAACCGATCAACAGACAAAGGATTAATCTCCAAAATATATAAACAGCTCATGCAGCTCAATATTAAAACAACAAACAACCCAATCCAAAAATGGGCAGAAGACCTAAATAGACATTTCTCCAAAGAAGACATACAGATGGCCAAGAAACACATGAAAAGCTGCTCAACATCACTAATTATTAGAGAAATGCAAATCAAAACTACAATGAGGTATCACCTCACACCAGTTAGAATGGGCATCATAAGAAAATCTACAAACAACAAATGCTGGAGAGAGTGTGGAGAAAAGGGAACCCTCTTGCAGTGTTGGTGGGAATGTAAATTGATACAGCCACTATAGAGAACAGTATGGAGGTTCCTTAAAAAACTAAAAATAGAATTACCATATGACCTAGCAATCCCACTACTGGGCATATACCCAGAGAAAACCATAATTCAAAAAGACACATGCACCCCAATGTTCATTGCAGCACTATTTACAATAGCCAGGTCATGGAAGCAACCTAAATGCCCATCGACAGACAAATGGATAAAGAAGATGTTGTACACATATACAATGGAATATTACTCAGCCATAAAAAGGAACGAAATTGGGTCATTTGTTGAGACGTGGATGGATCTAGAGACTGTCATACAGAGTGAAGTAAGTCAGAAAGAGAAAAACAAATATCGTATATTAACGCATATATGTGGCACCTAGAAAAATGGTACAGATGAACCGGTTTGCAGGGCAGAAATTGAGACACAGATGTAGAGAACAAATGTATGGACACTAAGGGGGGAAAGTGGCAGGGGGTGGGGGTGGTGGTGTGATGAATTGGGCAACTAGGATTGACATGTATACACTGATGTGTATAAAACTGATGACTAATAAGAACCTGCTGTATTAAAAAAAAAAAGTGACATCAGTCATTACGGGGGTGTGCTTTCCTCCAGCCACTTTGAGTTGCTCAGATGTAGGCATAGAACAGGTAGAGAGTTAGACTTAAGTAAGGTTGGGATATTTTCCAAATTAGTAAAGTGTTGAAAGAAAAGTGAAAGGGAGAAGTGAATTGTAAATTCATGCAAAGGAGTGATTATGATGATAGGTCATAGCAACCCAAGCAAGTAGTGAGGGTAAATAAAGATGAGGGTGAAAAACAGTAGTAGGTCAGTGGAGTGAAGGAGGTTCAGGTGGAAAAAAGATTGTGGGAACTGTAGTAATAAAGAGTGGGATTGAAAAGGTAAGAGGTAGTGATTGGAGAATGGAATGGTTTAAGTGGATATTAAGGAAGGGGTGTAGTTGCTGGAAATAACAAGACAAGGGCATTACCACAGAACAGTGGCTGAAGGGTGAAATCATTGGAGGTGAAGAAATTAAAGAACATCTGGGGTTCAAGGAACTGAAAGGATATTTAATATTAATGCTTAAATCCCCAAAACTTTTAGCAAGAATTCTGTTGGGGAGACAGTGTGGCAGGTGATATATCTTCATACAGAAACCAGCTGGGAAATAAAGTCAGGATCAGTGGATTGGGTTATTTTTCCTTGCATTTTAACAGGTGAACTGGGATGTTTTATCATTTCGGCATCAGAAAAAGTCAAGATGATAGAGGCTATGGTGCACATAATTTAAGTGGCTAAGACAAAACATTCCATCAGAGAGACATTAGAGGAGAATATAAATGGGAAATTCCTGTAAATGGTAACTTTATTAACAATAATACCTTAATTCTTTTTTTGTAAAGCACTTGACAATTTCTACAGCATTTTACCCTGATTTCATTTGACCTTTGCAAAAATTCTGTGAAGAATGTGGAGACAGTGTCATGCTCATAGTAGAAAAAAAAATGAGGCCTTGAGATATTAAAAGTCTAGATCAAAAGCTTAAGGGTCCTAAATAAATGGAAAACTCAAAAATTTTCTGAGTAAATGCATTGCTCTTTGCTCTGAAGCATTAGGCCTATTTCATTTTTTTGTCAGTATTTGTTTATATTTTACAGCACTTTGACTTCAAGTTAGATAGAGGCAGTGGTGTTCAAATAAACCATAGTAGGGTGTTAGAAACTTGTATCCCATTCCAATGCAATTATACAATTCATCTTATTATAAAGCATGAAGATTCCATGATGAAGCAGAGTAAATTTTGGCAAATAGGTAGATAAATAGATATGAAAAATACATCTAGAATCTAGATTGAGGGGGGTATTTATGAGTCAATAAAGCTAATATCTTCTGAAATCTTACAGATAATTTTAAAAGTTGAGATGCTTTTTAAAATTATAGTATATTTCAGTACTATATGATATAGAGCATTATGCTGCAGATTAGTATTAAATACTTGAAAACATTTTATCTTTTTGCCCCAGGAAAATAGTTTCAACTTCATCCTTTTCCAATATGCTTCAATTTTTCTGCTATTTAAACCATATGCTTCAGAATAACTTGGGTACTTTCTGTGATGCTGTCAACTTATTGAATGTATGGAGAATTCAGAGTCCTCGTCTATAAAATAGAGATAACAGTGTATATCCCCAGGGTCATGATGGAGAGTAAAGAAGGGGATGGACGTAATGTTCTGACATATGTTTTTGTTCTAGTAAGGACTTCATAAATGGAAGTTGCTATTATAGTAATACTTATGTTACCAAATGAATCAGGTTCCGCTGTTCACAGTTTACACAGTCAATACTCACAGATGTCCATAGAAAGAAAAGTTGCCTTTAATCAGAATGGCGGCAATCTGGGGAGATGGGGGACTCAGCGTCACCCAAAAACCACGTGCAAAGATATTGCTTGGCCATGAAAGTTTTAAAGGAAAATAGAGGAGGAATCTCAGTTAATCATTGCGATAGGGGGTCAGAGTCGTCGCCACCCCGCCCTGTGTGCAGGCTTGTTGACTCCTCATGATCTCCTCTAGTCGTTATCTCGTTCACACAGTTTGGTCACACCGTTTGTTCGGGAGATTACTGACGGGGAAGCTAGGGAAGAGATCTGGTCATCTGTTAATAACTTCATTTCTACTTCTTCCATCTATGGAAAGAACTGACAAGTTAGGCAAGGTATTGTGTGATTAAAAGATCTGAAAGGTGTGCTTGGGCAGGAAATGAGTAGAGCATGGGGGGGTGGTGCCTCGTTTAAAAGTTACAATATAGCTTTGCTAAAGCGACAAGGAAAGGGGCTTCCTGCTGAGGGCAGTTTCCTGCAAGGGGCGGCTTACAAATCCCCACTTGTCAAAACATCATTCTATTTCTATGGGATTAGGGGTGAAGATCTATCTTCTATACCTTCTTCATGTTGACGTAGGGCGCTGTATTCTGAGTGGAAGATGTCAACATGGATCTGTAGTATCTCTTTGCTGACAATTTTTGTTGCCCGTTTACATATACGGGTGAAGCAAGATACAATTAGTTTGATGCTCACAAAGATATAGTTTATTATGAGCAATAATGTTAATCCCATTCTCTTGAGGCAAGTTCTTGGAATTGTGCTAGACATAGATTCAGTGCTGCTCAAGATGGAGTCGCTTATGTCATGGCTACAGCCTGATCATCATGCAGTTAGCTTTTTCCTTATAGTGACAGTTATAGTCTCTATAAAAGAACTCAGGAATGTGCATCAGACACTGAGTCTGTGACTCTATTGTCCTAATCATTAACTGCTTGGTTTTGTACTTGGTGGGGGGAGGGGAGGGGGGAGGGGTGGGCAGCAGGGTTTTGCTAGGTTCCACTTATTCAATTTTTATAATTTATTCCTGCCTTCAAATTGAAAAGTAAATAATATTTTGATACACTAACTGTTTGTCTTTTTTTTAAATGATTAAGGCAAATGTCCAAGCATAAACTATTTCTCAGCAATTTACAATTACTTCCATGCCTTTCGGTCAGGTAATTTGAAATCATACTCTAGAATTAGTTTTTTTTTTAATGCTTGCTCTAGTTTCACATCTATAGAATTCTTTTTCCTCTTTGTGTTAAAAATTATATTTTTCTACTGAAATTAACTTCAAGCTTATTCTGGATTTTCCTTTCTCTCTGGTGAAATTAAATAAAGACAAAAGTAAGTTCCAAAATAAAGTATCTTGTCTCTGTGTGTACCTCAAATGATAAAGAAAATTATAAATATGGGGCAAATTAAAAGGCCCAAATAAGATGGTGAATATAAACTCTAATATATCAAAAGTTACAATGTATGTAAATATGGATAAATTATCTATTTAACAAATGGAACTTGTTGAACATTATCAATTTTTCATGTATACTTAGTTAATATTTTAATTTAGGATTTTCTTGATGGAGAGGGGAAGAGTTTGAATTATGAATAAGAAGTGAGTGCATGGCTATTTGGATAATCACAGAAATAAATTAGCGAAAAAAAAAAAAAAAAAGCCACTGCCCTTTTCTGTTCTTTCACAGTGAAAAAAACCCTTGATTTTTTAATTGTGAGTATATTATTATCCATTTAAAAAAGATGACATTTCTTATAATCCCAAGCAGGTAGGTGTACTCATAGGACAAAATTCTCTCCAATAAGATGGAAGTTCCAAATAAATAAATAAATAAATAGTTCAATTTAAGGGTTAGCTCATTAAAGCAATGGGATTTGACCCCCTCAACTTTACTTCCCCACCTTCTTTCTATCTGGAATAGGGATTTATTGTTGAGTCATTTTGGGGTATGTGGATGAGGGTACTATCTGTTTCATGGTGAACCAAAAAAAAAGAAAATTATAGAATTCAGAGCCCTTGACTATACTACAGAGTAGGGCCACCACTGAGTGGAGATTTTAAGTGAGAAAAAAAAATAAACGTTTATCTTTTACAAGCTAGTATAGATTTTTAGAACACTATCTCATACAACCAAATTTTATATTCATTTATATGAATGAAAATTGTTTCAAAAGCTTATATCAATGGTCAAAAGTCAAAAAAGAACAAGACACTTTTTAGAACAGGAGTATGTGAAAATAAATAGAAAACCTCGTTTAAAATGGAGTCAGTCAGGAAGCCCTGAGGGGAGTTCTCTCACACATGCACCACTTTTTGGTGCCTGCATAACCAGATGGAAGAAGAAAGATAAGAATTATTTTAACCAGAGAGAACATTTTTCACATGGGAATTTCATCTCCGGCTTTTCAAAAAAGAAGATTCTTCCTGTCTCCAGCACCAATGCACTAACCATCGCTTATAGCCACTGAGAAACTGCCACAACTTTGATCTCTTGTTCTTCTCCCATAACCTTTTATTCAAAACAAACCTCCCAGTTTTCTCCTAAAACCTAATAAAAGCTGACCTTCGCCTTGTCTCTTCGAATTTGCCTATGATTACCCGTAGCTTGTCTGTTCCAAATTGCAATTCTCTGCTATTCCCGAATAAACCCATTTTGCTGGTAAAATAAATGGCTATTTTATTTTTGAGGTTGAGGGGTACATGATGGATTTATTCAGCCTAAACTTTATTTAGATATTAGTAAATAATACCTAAGTAATTAAAGTAATGGAATAGGTTTTTTTCAGAAATATAAATAAATTAGTAAAGAGCTCAGAACCTGACCCACATATATTTTAAACCATACACAAGAGAGAGTCATTTCAGTGGGAAAGGAATAAACACTTCTGTCAATGGCAATGGAACTGATTATAAATATGAAAAAGAATTCATTGGGTCTCCTGTAGATCCATTCCATATGAAAGTAACATAAACATGAAAAACAATATCTCAAAACCTATAAGTAAAATACAGGTGATTAATGACATGACCTCCCCATAGGAAAGTAACTTTAAAACAAGGCCAAGAAAAATCACAAACAGAATTGAGAAAATTGATAATTTGGAATATATAATAAAATTAAAATGTCTGTTAATTAAATGACAACATTAAAAGGTTGAAAATAAGGTCACAAACTGCTATAAATTTGTTAAAAATTGAAAAATATCCTAGAACATAAAATATATGAGGGACCCACACACAGATAGCCCCCTCAAACAGATAGACATCAAAAGACCTTTCACAGAATAAAAACAATGAAAATATACTTAGCAGAAAAATGCAGATATAAACCACAATGAGAAATTATTTTATATCTAACAAAATAAAAAGCACTATAATAACAAATGTTGTCAAGAATATAGTGCAGTGAAAACCCTCATAACTACTTATTTAAGTATATGTTGAGAAAAATAAAGAAGATAATGAAAGAAAACCTTTAGAAAGCAGTTTGGCAATAATCTGCAGAGTGAAACGTGCATATTCTAGGACCCATTAATTCTGTTTCTAGATATTTATCATAGACTGGAAACTCTTGAACAAATGCATAAGAAGGATATCTTTCTCTCTCTTTCCTCCCCTTTCCTCCCTCCCTCCATTTGTCCCCTTTTTCCTCTCTTCCCTTCTTCTTTCTTCTACCTCCCATCCATCATTTTTATATATTTAATAAATACTTGTAGAATGCTCACTTGCAAGCATTGCCCAAAGTGCTTTACACATACTAACACATTCAATACAGTTATGATCTCCAGTTTTCAAATGAGAAACCTAAAGCTAATAACTGACAGCAGCTCCCTAAGAAATCTATGAGGGTTTTTGTTGTCGGTGCTGTTTTTAATTTTCTCCCACTTTTCTAAAGATTATTATGTGTTACAAAGCAATAGCAAGGTGTCCCTTACTTCAAGTTCTTTGCTTACTGACTATAACATTCTTACCTTATTCTTCACCTGATTTAGAATTCAGTTTTCGTATTCCAGCCTCCCATGTATCCTCCCTCATACTTGAAAGTCAAGTGTTGTGTCTCTAAGGATCAAATCAAAACATGGCAGCATTCTAAGCAGGAAGGAGAGGAATGGAGGACAAATTTTTCTTCTTTTGACACCCACATTTATTGAAGTGAAAATCTTTCTCCAAATCCTTCTCTCCCTAAATAGTCATCTCTCACAGCTCATTGGTGAGAACTGGGCTGCTTGACCACTACTATCTGCAAGAAGTTTGGGAAGACAAAGTTTGACAACCTTCAGCCTCTCGTGGAAGTTTTTTTTTTTTTTTTTTTGGTAAGAGGAAAGAATGGGGAGAAAAATTGCTGCCATGGAAGACAAGTATCTGCCACTGTATGTTACTATACTATGTTGTAAGTTGTCCTTTATAGTTAAGATGTTGAAAGAGCTACAGAGAGAGAGGTTTTAAATGAGGACAATGACTCCTTATCTTCTACAATTTCCTTAAGCTTCCATCTTCCTATAAGCAAAGGGTAAACTATTTCCATTTAGTATACGAAGACTATGATCATTTATTGAACAGTGTACCTATCAGGGTTTCTGTAAGAACCAGTCAAATCAGGAGAGTTGTGTTTATTTACCCAGATATAGATGAAGCATAAGTGACTGTACAGTGACCTGGGCTTGGTAGCAATGGAACAATCACCAAGTCACAACCTAAAGTAGAGAAAGAGAAAAAGCCCTGACAATAACTGGATAGAAGAGAATTGTACAACAGAGGTTCCTTTGAGGAAAGCAGTGACATTCAATTAAGATACACAGCCAGTTCAAAGCAACTTCAGAGGATGGAGGCAGGGGCATGAATACCCTGACCTCTCTCTACTTCCTGTCAGAGCACTGCATTCACGGAGCCCAACTAGAACCCCAGAGCACAAGGGGGCCCGCTGATGTCCATAACCGAGGTCAGCCCCATGGGGCAGGTGACAAGGCAGAAAAGGCTGGCCTGTGAATCGAAAGTAACAAAGGTAAGATACACTACACAGCAGGTGAAACATCCACATGGTAAGAAATTCAAATGGAAGATGTCTATCCTCTGTCCCCACGCCTGCTGTTCTAGCTCACTGCTCTAGAGGCAGCCGCTATCAGAAGTGTTTTTTATTCTGACATGTAAATACTAAGACAATAAACTACATACAGAATTTTGTTTTAAAATGGTAAAAGTTGACTTTTCCAAGATGAAAAGGAGCCTAGATCAAGAGCACAGAATTCCACATATATTATAAAAATACATATAGGCACTGGTTGAGTTGAGAAGATTGCTAAGTGTTTGAAATGATAAATATAAATATGAACCAATTGCATAGCAAGGCTTGATTATGGCCCATATTAATTGTGCAGATTTGGTGGGATCGATCTTGCTGATGTTTTAATTTTTTAATTTAATTTTTCAATTCTTCATTATCTTCTTATCCTGTTGTATGTTCCTCTACCACCACACCATATTATGCCAAACTCAGAACAATTTTTCCTCTTACGGTTTGGAATTTAAATGTTGCATTTGCACTCTCTTAGAGGTTACCTGTAGCGTACATATTTAAGTAAATATTTTTATCATCAGTGCCTCTAGACTTTGGCTATAAAAGGGGAAAAGCTTAGCAAATTTTAAAGAGAAAAACATACATTTTTTTTCACACTGCCCTTACTGTTTCTATCTAGAAATTAATTTCTGATATTTTAATGATGAACGTTGTTCAAGATTATTGTTTTTGCACATAATAGTTAAATTATTAATATATTTTGGGTTTCTTTTGTGTGTGTGTTCACATCTTTTGGCATCTCACTCCTCTCATATAGGTTCACCTCTGACACAATCTATCCTTTAGTATACTTTAAGGTGATATTATGTGTATATGAGCATTCTTCATAGTTATACATTTGAAAAATGTCTTTATTTTGCCGTCAATTATGGATGATAGTGCCCCTGGATGGAGAATGTTTTGTTGGCAGTTATTTATTTGTCATAAATTTAAAGATTTTTCTCCACTGACTTCTGGCATATATTGATATTGAAAAGCTTACTGTCAATCTAATTATCACTTCTTTGATGAGATTTTTTTTTGCCGTCAGTTCTTAAGACTTTTCTCTTTATTGTTGATGGTCTTCAATTTTACTGCAAGGCATCTTGGTACATTTTTATTTGTATTTATCATTCACAGTATTCAATATATACTCTCAATCCGAGATTTCACAACATTTAAAATCAGAGGAAATTCTAGGTTGTTTTTGTCTTTGCATACTGTTTCTTTGATATTTCTTCTAATTTTATCCTCTGGAAAGCCTATTCGACATGTGTTGTTGTTTCTACATCTTACCTATTTTTATTTATTTATTTTTTGGTCAGGTTCTTTCATTGTTTTGCTCTCTGGGCAGATGCTTCAGAACTCTTTTTTTTTTTTTTTTTTCTTTCATTGAACTATGGGTGATTTACAGTGTTGTGCTTGTTTCAGAACTGTTTTTTGATACATTAATTATTTTTTAATTATATGTGGCTAATAGTTTATTCTACTCACTCATTTTTTAATT
The DNA here is from genome assembly GCF_028023285.1 of Balaenoptera ricei. NCBI lineage: Eukaryota > Metazoa > Chordata > Mammalia > Artiodactyla > Balaenopteridae > Balaenoptera > Balaenoptera ricei. Next base: position 139,160,827 of record NC_082642.1, read on the forward strand.
TAAATACTCTATTTTCTCATTTTCAGGATATCTAATAACTTAATTTGCCAAACACATATTTTTATTTAGTTTCTACCTTTTTAATAATTTTCTCTTCTTATTGATGCCCTTCCATTTTTCATCCCTAAAGGTATCTAAAATATTTATGTTAAAGTCATTTTCAGTTTCCTCTGTTATTTTCATTTTATCTAGTGTAAACTTATCTTCCAGTTGATTCAGTTCACTATCTTTCTTAGCATCAATTTGAATTTCCAAATTTTGGTTTGCAAGTTCATATTGAGTGGGGGTTACATTTATTTTGGGTTTTGTTTTTCTCTTTTTTAGTGTGTGTACTCACCTTTTCTTGTAATGTAATTTTGTGTATCATAATTATATTTCTCCCAATCAGAAGCAGAACAGTCTTATATAGTTGCTCCAGAGTTCCTGCCCCATCGTGACAGCTATACATAAGTTATCAAATACGGTTGACTGAATGGCTGCACCTGCTTCATTCATTCTACCTCCTTAAGTGCCGACTTATCTGTCATAATCCCAGACAGAAGATTTGTCATAACTTTTTTTCCATCTCCATTCAGAGTAGGAAACCAATCTAATATTTTTATTTCAAAGCGTTACCAGGTCTTGCATTGCAGGGAACCCTTTTAATTCCTATTATCCCCTAAGAGACCTTGCTTCCTTCTTCCTCTGCTTGTTTCCTGGCTCTGAAACTAGCAGGCTTGCATATTTAAACCCGCTCATTTCTTTATGTTTACATTCTGTTTGGTTCTGAAAGACATTTCTTTTGAATTTCGATTATGCCTTTAAATATTCTCTTTTTTTATAGTTTTTCTAATATCATCATGTGCTTTAAAGTAGGCCAGAAGGGCTGTAGAAATCAAACTGTAATCCTTGATTTAATTATTTATTGGCTAATATTTTCTAAGTGAAAATATTATTATTTTATACATCTTCATGTATACATATGTATAATGAAATTAAATATGTTATTCTACTTACTGAGAGAAAATGTTTTACAAGTGAAGATGTGCAATGCTCTGTTTTCTTTTATAGATAGATGAAGCAATTACCCTTGGGAACTTTGCTACTCAATCCTGTGGATAGGATGATATATGAGACATCGTTTCTGTAATGAATAAGATGTTAATTATGGAGATTTACAGATTAAATGGGAGAGAATGTACTGCATTTGGCAATGTAATTACTATAATAGATATTAAGGGTGATGCACTACATATTTATATGTGCCAAGTATGTTTCTACAGCGCTGAAGAAATCACAGGTCGATAAAACCTGTTGGGTCATGTGGATCATCCCCTTGACATGCAGGGTATTCTCTACAGTATATTTTTTAAGGATTTTTTTCCAGTTTTAAATGACATAATCTATATTTGTTCATAAATGGCTCCATAGCTAGAATAAAACATTAAAAAGTATTTATAATGGTATGTCAAGTAATCGTAAAAATATGTAGATTTTACTTTCGTCTCTCAAAGTTGCACAGATTAGCACAATAGCTGTGGCTATGAGCATACAATCCAGCACTTATAACTTCAGATTTGGAAGAAAGTCTTAAGGTCGGCAGTTCTATTGCTTCCATATTTCTAGCATCCTTCATAAAAGGTGTCCAATAAATTGTCATCCAACTTCAGTGTCCACATTTTCTAATCAAATTATACCACAGTGATCAGGGAATGTGGGATGATTATTAGAATGTGTTTTCTTGCTCTGGTTCTGAGTTTTGTTTTGTTTTCCATGAAACTATGTAGAACACCTCCAAGTCCTTGACCTAATGCCATCCCTTCAAATATGTGCCTGTAATTGTCACTCTTAAGTGTCTCTTCTTATGAAACATTTTCATTACCTCACAACTTCATAAATTTCATGGTTTTAATTGTCTACATCATTCTTATACTTCTCAAGATGAACTGCTCTAATGTGTCAGCATTTTTCTTAAAGGTGTTTCATGAAGAGTTTAACACAATATTCCAAAGAAGTATAAACAAAACTGAAAATAGTACACGTATTATCTCCCTTGCTCTATACACTGTAACTTATTAAACTGAATCCATGACCTTTCCAAACATTTCTTATTTTATCGCATTCCAGATTTTTGTCATTTCTTTTTCTAAGTGTCCCCAGATTAAACAGCTGATGCTGAGTTCTGCTATCTAGTCTGGAGTCTAGACTTAATCTTCTTCCTCTCTGAAACATTCAGTCTACATTTTTACGTCTTCACCAACTCCTTGTCGTCCTATCATTCTCACAGGTATTTGTCATTCATTTAATGAACTCATTAAACTCATTCCTTCAGTGCATGGAGATGTAATTTGAGCCAGGAATCTTAAACTCATTTAGTTAGCTAGGGTCTCTCTTACATTTTTTCTCAATATTTTGACTTATTTTCTTAATCAATGTTTTTATTACCAATTTGGTTTTAATTTCATACCCAAATCACAGAGAAAATGGACTCAAAATGACATTTGAGGACTTTATCTTGTTATGTTTCAGTTGTTTCTGGACCATTTTTCTAAGCATCAGACCTATGGCTTCTCTCCTTGTTTTTTCCTTCCAAATATAGCCAAGACATTCTGTTCCTGTCTTCTGCTTTTTTGCAAGTAGTAGTTATATTTTAAACTTGAGGTCCCCACAGCTATATTTATGGACTCCTGACATTTGTATTTTTTTCTTGTTTATGAACTGTCCTTCTGTTTTTCTCACCCTTTAGGTATGTTAATCTTGAAATTTTGTGTTAAATATGTTAATATCATGAAATCATTTCCATTTTCATTCTCATTTGGCCCATTCAAAATTATGGTTTTTGTAGTATAATTTTCATAGGTATTTAAAATACATTTATGATTTTTAAAAATTCAGACATTGATTTAATATCTGTATTTCCTCTGGTTAAAGTTTGGGATACACCCCCAAATCATTCAAAAATGTTGTTCCTCAGATATCACTAATTTCAGGTTATAATGTGATAACTTTTCATTTTATTTAACCAGACAATTCATCCTTCTTACTCAAAATTAGTTTAGATCAGTAACAGCTGTTATTGCTTTTACAATGTTCTGGGAAATATAATGATATAGAATATTCAGGATATATGAAACCAATTTTATTCAGGTCTATTTTATTTTTAAAACTATTTCTCCTTCAGTGAAATTTGGTTCTGTTTGTCATTCAAGGAATTTAAAATATTGAACTGAATTTTACTGTATTAGAAAAGTTATTCATAATATTCTTTAATCATCTGTTAGCATCTAGAGTTTGGTTACCTTTCTGATTCCTTATAATGATGATTTGTGACTTCTGTCTTTTCCTGAGCAGTCTGACTAGAGATTTATTGATTGTATTTGTTTTCTCATAGAACCAGTTTTGTTTTACAGATATTTCTTCATTGTTTGTGTTTTCTATTTTATTGATTGCTTTTATAATCATTATTATTTCCTTCTTATTGCTTTCTTTTGGGATTTCATTTATTCTTCTTATTCTAGCATCTGGAAGTCAAAAGCTGAAAGCACTGATTAAAGATTTTCTTCATTGCCATGAATTTTCTGTTTAGAATTGCTTTAACCACAATTAACCTACTAATTCAGATACACGTGCTTTTATTTCATCCTGTCAAAAATACTTTTCAATAACACTTTTGATTTCTTTGATACATGGGTTATTTAGAGTTCTTTTTCTCCCATATATTTTGGGTATTTTCCATAAATCTTTATATTATTTGCTTTTAACTTAATGCCACTGTGGTCAGAAATAATTATTCATGTGATTACAATTCTGTTCAATTTATTGAGACTTCATTTATGGCACAACTTGATAAATGTTTCATGTGTACTTAAAAACAATGTGTGGGTTCCTGTTGTTGGTTGGAATCTTCTATAATTGTCAGTTAGGTCAAGTTGGTTGGTAATGTTGTTCAGGTCTTTTATATCCTCATTGATTTTGTCCATTTGTTCTCAGTTGTTGGACGAGAGGAATTAAAATTTCTAACTATATTTGTGGATTCTTCTATTTCTCCTTGAACTACATTTGCTTTACTTTCATGTACTTTAAAGGTCTGTTATTAGGTGCATATATATTTAGGATTATTATCTCTTTTTGAAGAATTGACCCTTTTATTATTTTGAGATTACCTTCCTCATACCTAGTAATATTCTTTGATCTGAATTCAATGTTGTTTGATATTAATATAGTAACTGCACCTTCCTTTTGAGTAGTGTTTGTGTGGTTTATCATTTTCAATCCTATTGCTTTTAATATACTTATAATTTTATGGTTGTATTTTTTCTCATTAGCAGCATATATTAGAGTTTGTTTTTAATCCAATCTGAAAATCTCTGCCTTTTAATTGAAATATTTAGACAATTAAATGTAATATGCTATTGATACATTAAGATTTATATCTTATATCACACTATTTATGTTGTGTTTGCTTCTTTTCTTTATTCACTTTTTTCCTCTTTCTCTGCATTTTTCTTGATTAATTGGGTATTGTTATATATGCATTTTATCCCCTCAATAGCCTATTTAGTTTTATCTCTTTGTTTTGTTATTTTAGCAATTGCTTTAACTTATCACAGTCTAGTTTCAAGAGATATTATACCACTCTACATAGTTTATAAGAACCATAAAATAATGGAATACTTTATTTTTTCCTTCCTAGTTTTTATAAAAATGCTGCCATCCATTTTTAGATGTGTATGTAATATTTTTATATTACACGTGTTTATGTATGTATATGCATATGCATGTGTGTGAATGTTACATATTCCACAATACATTATTATTTTAAGCAGCCAATTATCTTTTTTTTTTTTTTTAATTAATTAATTAATTAATTTATTTATTTTTGGCTGTGTTGGGTCTTCGTTTCTGTGCGAGGGCTTTCTCTAGTTGTGGCAAGCAGGGGCCACTCTTCATCGCGGTGCACGGGCCTCTCACTATCGCAGCCTCTCTTGTTGCGGAGCACAGGCTCCAGATGCGCAGGCTCAGTAGTTTTGGCTCATGGGCCCAGTTGCTCCGCGGCATGTGGGATCTTCCCAGACCAGGGCTCGAATCCGCGTCCCCTGCATTGGCAGGCAGACTCTCAACCACTGTGCCACCAGGGAAGCCCGCCAATTATCTTTTTTTTTTTTTTTTTTATAAATGTCGCTCTTCTTTTTTTTTTTTTTTTTTTTAATAGGTACTTTATTTATTTATTTATTTATTTTTGGCTGTGTTGGGTCTTCGGTTCGTGCGAGGGCTTTTCTCCAGTTGCGGCAAGCGGGGGCCACTCTTCATTGCGGTGCGGGGACCGCTCTTCATCGCGGTGCGCGGGCCTTTCACCATCGCGGCCCCTCCCGTTGCGGGGCACAGGCTCCAGACGCGCAGGCTCAGTAGTTGTGGCTCACGGGCCCAGCTGCTCCGTGGCATGTGGGATCTTCCCAGACCAGGGCTCGAACCCGTGTCCCCTGCATTAGCAGGCAAATTCTCAACCACTGCGCCACCAGGGAAACCCCCCGCCAATTATCTTTTAAAGAGATTTAAACAAAAAGAAATGAATCTCATATATTTATCCATGTAGTTACCATATCAGTGTTCTAACTTCCTTGGATGTAAATCCATAGTTCCATCTGGTATCAACTTCCTTCTGCCTGACAAATTTTCTTTAACATTTCTTGTAGTCTATGTACTGATAATAACTTTTTTCAGCTTTTCTGTACTAGAAAAAGACTTTATTTTTCTTATTTTTTAAAACAAATTATTTTATTTTGGAATAAATCTGTCACCCAATTTATTCTAAAATATTTTCTGAAAACAAACAGATTATAAACACAAAGTGACTTATGGGTTTAAGTGTGCAGAACTGCTAGCTTTAGAATCAGGAAAAAAGCAGAGAAAGGAGAAAATGAAGACTCTTTTCAGGTTAATAGGAATGAAAAGGGGAACCTGTGATGTGAGATCTTAACGACTCCTTTAAATCAAGGTCTGAGATGCGTTCCTTACTCCGAACAGAGACTGGGAAAAAAGTAGCAATGGATTTTTTGGCTGCTGTAACGACTTGGATAAAATTGATATTTAATGAGGTCGAAAGAAGCAGATACAGCCACATATCCAACCAGGTTGAATCTGTTATACGTCTGGAACTCCAACTTTATGTATCTTAGACTTTCCCATTTAATATTATACATTTCTTAATTTTTATTTTAATTTTCCATGTCCTTAGGTATCTATGCAGCATTTTGTGTAATTTTAGCTTGGTCTTCCAAGTCATTAATTTTCAGTTCAGCTTCATTTAATGAGCATTTTAACCAACCCACTGAATTTTTAATATAGAATATATAAATATATGTATATACATATACATAAATATATGTACATATATTTTCTATTTTCATAGAAATTCTAGTTTTAAGCTGACTTAATTTATTCACAATGAATTATATATTATTCTTGAATTGCTCTTTCTGCTTATTTCAATAAAATAGGCACAACTTTATAATAATCGTAAATTTAGGATATTTTGTTGTACAAGTTAAGCTGGATAATGAGATTAGCTATTTTTTTAATAGATAATTTAAGATGTGTGATGCAATGTGAATTTTGGTCCTTAAATTTCATATTTTATTTATTCACATTATAATTTTTGAATATGACTCTTTACTTTGAAATTGCTTTTCATATGACAGAGGAAATAAATATATATCTTAAAAGTGTAATGGCATGACCATAGGTTTTTATTTCTTGGGAGATAAAATTAGGCATTCAACCCCAAAACCTGAATTGAGGAAAATAAGATTATATGATGCATAATGAACACAACATGCTTTTAAAGAAATAAAATGGTTCCCAAACCTGCATAAAATTAGATATGACCTGGTTAGATACACTAACATGGAGTAAAAGAAAGTAAAACTAAATAAATAATATGCTTGATTATGCAGCCTTTGAAGACAGAGACAAAAGAAACATAGAAGAATGTGAATATTCATTTCTAGTAGATTGTATAACTTTTCACCAAATATTCACTACCCCCATGCCCTGTGGGGAAGGAGTGTACTTTTCCCCTCATAGATGTTGAGCTTGGCAATGTAAGTTGCTTTGACCAATGGTATGTAAACGAGAACAACACACCCCACATCTAAGTAAATTATTTAAAACGTTTGCATGCTTTGACATGGTCTCTTGAGCCTCTTCCCTCTACCATAAGAAGAATACAGTCCAAGTGTCACTGCTCCAACATCCTGAGTTTTGAAATGAAAAAACAAGAGGATCAGAGGCAAATTCAACTCACGTCTAAACCACCACAGCCAACCTACAGGTATGTGAGTGAGAAATAAATGATGGCAATGGTAAACTACAGAAACGTGGATTGTAATCTTGCATTAATACAGCAAAATTGGATTAAAACCTATCAAAACATTGCCCAGAAGACTTGAAACAAGAGACTTCAGTTATTCCAGTTTCATTAGAAAGGGTCTGCTTAATGCAGAGAAGGGTACATCCAACTCTCCCGTGTCAAATCCCTTTAATATTTAATTTGTTTACTCTTCATTTTATGGTCACCAACAACCTACTGAATGCGATCTGATTACCCACATAGCCTGTATAAAGAGAATGAACCGGTTAATGACACATATACATATATACTTGTACTTATAAAGCTTTTCCTCTTCATTTTAAGTAAGTAAAATGACTTTGTTGCTTTATTATAGTCTTACATACTTGAAAAATTAGTTTTCCTTGAGATGTGCGTCTCTTCTTAGTGTGCTGAGATTACTCTTTAAATCATTATGTGCCAGGTAAAAATACATTTCAAATTATTATAACGTGTAACTATAAATTATTATGAAAATAAATTCTGTTAACATTATCAGTGGTAAGTCATGTTAGTACCATAAATACTTGAAATTATGTGATGAAAATGGCAGTTTACCTTTATGGTCTTCCTCCCCCAAACGCATAACTCCAGTCTAACGTAAGAAAAATATCAGACAAAACAAAATCGATGGACAGTCCACAAAATACCACATAGGTCTCCTCAAAACTACCAAGGTCATCAAAAACAAGGAAGAGAAATAGTCAAGAGGACTCTAAAGACATATGACAACTAAAAATAACATGGTGTCCTGTATAGGATCCTGGATCAGAAAAAGGACATGAGATAAAAAATAAGACAGTAGAATAAAGTATAAACATTAGTTAATAAAATGTATTCATATTGGTTTATCAGTTGTGACTAATGTACCTTATTAAGGTAAGATGTTAACAATGAGATTAATGGGGTGCAGGATATAGGGGAACTCTATACTCTCTTTGAAGCTTTTCTGTAAATATAATACTATTCTAAAATGAAACATTACTAAGAATTGAAAAAGTATTATTTGTATAAGATGAAAAAAAGGGTACAAATGAACTTATCTACAAAACAGAAATAGAGTTACAGATGTAGAAAACAAACTTATGGTTATCAGGGAGTAAGGTGGGAGGGATAAATTGGAAGATCGGGACTGACATACACACACTGCTTTATATAAAATAGATATGTAATAAGGACTGACTGTATAGCACAGGGAACTCTACTCAGTACTCTGTAATGGCCTGTATGGGAAAACAATCTAAAAAAGAGTGGATATATGTATACGTATGAGTGATTCACTTTGCTGTACTAACTAACAGAAACTAACACAACATTGTAAATCAACTATACTCCAATAAAAATTAACTTAAAAAATAAATAAACATTTCATGCATAGTTAAAAAAAAAGATGTAGATGTAGTATATTTTCATTTATAGAAAGGAGAACATATCTCACTTGGTACCAGTTAATGTTTTAAAACAGAAAAAAATAGGAAGACAACCTAGGAAAGAGATTTGCAATAGCAATATAACATTCTTCTAAGCTCGGGTACCTTTCCAAGATTAGATAGATCATTTTGAAATCAGACAAATTTATATCCGTTTCTTTCTTTATTTACGAGACTTGTATACTGTACTTTTAGAAGACGAGGATAGATATCAATTATTCAAAAGGGGAAGTTCTGAGAACTGTTACCAATTAGCAATCAAGTTTTATTTGAAACTGTATTATATTGAGACTCATGTAGATGCAAATTTTTTCTACTTTATTTTATGTTGTTACAGATACATTAACCCTAGGTTTTATCCCAGATAGGAGATTCAGAAAAGCTGAATAAGGCAGAGTACTGTAATTTAACAGTCTTTGCAAAAACAATAGACTGCTTAGAATGTGTCAGAGAGAAAAATCTATTTTGAAAAAAATTATTATACTGTACTTTACATAGAAAATATTGAAGCCCTATAAAACACTCATAAAAAAGATTATATAATAAGCTATAATATTCAGGATAATTTAAATCTGTTTAGAACTAAGGTAGTGCTTGTTATTTATTACTATAGAATATAATACCAATTATTTTTAAGTTTCTACAGAAGTAATTGAAAGAAAGAAACAATCTGGTAAATCAGGTACTTACAGGTTATTGATTGATATATGTAAACAGTCAGCTTTCAATTTTATGCCATATAATTCTCTCAGAAAATGTATGAAAAACAGATAATTATATGCTAGATTATTTTCTCAGATAAATAGTGGACTTAATTTGAAGTCAGAATATTGAAATAAAATTCAACAAATAATATCTTTGATTATAATGGAGCATAGAAACAAAATAAAATTAAAAATTCTTTTAAATCTAAAAAATGGCAGAACTATGATAAAAATTTTATAAAATTGACTTTTTAGTTTGCTGAAATTGTCAGTGACTGAAAATTCATGATTGTAGAGTTATTAAATATTAAGAAGTTATGCCCAGCTAACTCTTGTCTCTCTTCTTAGCATTCAATCAAGGATTACATCTATGTCACATTATTTATGAAAGGTACAACACAATTTTATGAAGAAAAGTGGACATCTTCCACAAGCATATAACACTACAGTTGACCAAACATCATATTTTGGTTTCTTTCTCTTTCTCTCTGTCTCTGTTTTAACATTGTGTTTGGAAAACAAAAGAAAATTTGAATAATTAGATCAGCTGCTATTTTATTTTAACATATTAACTAATTTTGCATTTAGCCACTCCACTATGCAGTTTTACACAAAGATTCTATAACTAATCCTATATTACTTTGCTGAAGCAGATGGAAATATTATGCTCCATAAATGACTGCAGATTTCCTGAGGGCTGATTTTAAAATAAGGAGGCAAACTACATGTTTTGTAGTTTTGTATTCCATTTTCTTATCACATAACAAATACACTACAAATTATTAAATAATAATTTATTAATAGCACATTTGTGTTTCAGGCCATGAATCCTGAATGCACCAAAGAAATTATTATAATTTAATGTTACTTTCTTTGAGCTTTGAAATGGACTTGAAATAATGTGGAAAAAAGTATACAATTTTTAATTCTCATAATCTCTTGGGTGATTAAAGAAATACTTCAAGGCTTCAACATCAGGGACTGTAGAGGTTATCTGGCCATTATGTTGCATCCTCCACATCTGGCCTCCCTCTCCTAGGATGAATCCTACTTGCCTGATATATTAAATCAAATAGCTGCCCAAAATATTTTGGAAGTTCACATTCTCCTCCCTTAATCCACCATTAAGAAAACACCAATTGAAATATCTTCAAGTCCATGTAAACTCTTACTGGAATGCTGTCTCTGTCCTCCACCAGGTTAATAGCAAGAAAAGTGTATCCAGCAAAGCCTGGTAATGGTTTGTTTACACATCCTTCCTCTTGTTTCCTCCTACCTTGCCAAAGCTGTTCCTTCTCCTGAATTTCCTGACTGGAACTTCCAAGTTACCAAAGACAGAAACTTGGACATTATCCCTATCATTTCTTCCTCCATCCCCTCCAAGATTTGGGGCCATTACACATGAAATTCACTCAGTTAATATCCATTGAAACAATGAATACATAGAGCCTTGATTTCATACTATATGATCCTGCTATCTAGACTTTCCATTTGTGACTTTGGATTTTAGGATTTTAATATATACATTTTGGGGTAACACAAACATTCAGATCATAGCACCATCATATTTCCTTATGAGATGAATCAGTCTGTCTTAAGCCACCTGTCTTCCCATTTCAAAGAATAACAACCCAAAATGGAGACCATCTGATCATTGTGAAATAATTTGGGGTTATCCTCTTTAGTGTTTACTGTTTTCCATCCACCATCCTCTTTGGTTAATATCAATTATTGTCCATTCCAGAGTGTGATGTAACCAGTTTTAAAGGGTGACATCTTCCAAATCATGAACTTATGCATTAAGGTACTGAATAGTCCAACTAAAATATTATGCCAGTTCTTTCCTTGAATAATTACAATAACTCTACATATTCTGCATGAGAAGTAGGCAGGATTTAGACATGCTATTATTTCCAGCATTGATTTTTGTTATATGCTCTGTCACATTGTGTAGAAGGTTCTGAAGACAATAACACATTTTTTGTAGCATGATTGGGAGTTTACCTGCATAGTCTTAAGTTGCCCTGAGAACTCTGCCTGGGATACCCTTCCTCCTGCAACAAGCTTTATCCCTCGCCTTCCTCTATGTCACAGTTCATCGGAGCAGACTTTCTATATTTGTCCTTTTACAATACATATCCGCCATGTCCCATCATTTTCTGTTCTTACCTTTAATTTTTAAAATAATATTTGGTATCTTAAATTAGAAGTAAATCTTTTTTACTGATTTATTTTTGGTCTTACCACCGAAACGCAAACTACATGAAGACATAAACTCTTTGATCTTTTATATCTACACTAATGCCCTGATGTGGTGTTTCTTAATCAGTTCAGGCTGCTACAACAAAATACTAAAGACCAGGTAGCTTATAAACAACAAACATTTATTTCTCACAGTTCTGGAGGCTGGGAAGTCCAAGATCAAGATGCCAGCCAGGTCATGTTCTGGTGAGAGCACTCTTCTTAGTGCATAACTGGCACCTTTTCTTTTCTCTCTGTGTCCTCATATGGTGGAAGTGGCTAGAAACATCTCTGGAGCCTCTTCTATAAGGCACTAATGCCATTTATGAGGGCTCCACCCTCATGACTTAAGCACCTCCCAAAGGCATCACCTCCTACTACCATCATCTTTGGATTTTATGATTTTAATATATAAATTTTGGGATAACACATTCAGATAATAGCACAATTATATTTCCTTATGAGGTGGAATCAGTCTGTCTTAAGCCACCTGTCTTTCAATTTCAAAGAATAACAACCCAAAATGGAGATCATCTGACCATTAATCCATCTGAATTAGTTGATAATACGGATAAGTTTTTTGACTGAATGAATAAGCTCCAAATTTGTGCTTCGTCATGTTACCGAAAAGTTAAAAAAACTTTACAAGAGCAATTTTGAAAAATATAAAGCCAAACTTATCTCTTACAATTCTAAAGTTTTTCCATAGGTAAAGTAAGGAAACTTTACTGTCAGTTTTTACAAGATTCCAACAGGAAAGCAGGCAGAATGTAAGGCTATGGTATGCAATGCAAACTGGAGAATTTATGACTTATTTAAAGAGAGAGCAGATACTCCAGGAAGGAGTATTTAGTTGCTAGGTAGAAATGAATGTTAGGTGCTATCATATCTTCCAGTTTTAAAAAAAAAAAATGTTTGACATCTGGATATTGAGTTAGTGTCCCTAGAGATTTAAGTTTTGGAAGTTAATTGTAAACTTTCTACATGAGTCAAACCATGTTTGAAGAAGACTGTGATCCACAGGTCCTCAATTTTTAGCCACAGAGCACTGCACACTCATCATTCTAATACCTTTTTTGAATCATTTTTACTCAAATGCACTTTATATTCAGGGACAGCTTAAGAATTCACATGTGAAATTCATTGTTGTGGTTATTGCTGGAATAATTAAAAAGCATTGCTTATAAAATTAATATGCACCCTTTGGAAAATTTAACTTAATCCTTCACATTTTCTCCTCAGAATGGGTGTGTTTTCGTTTTACAAATACTGTGAATTAAGTAATAAAGAATGTTCCATTCTTGGGATGGCTGTGGATAAACCATCGCCATTCAATTCAAACAAATATATGGATATCATGACATGTATTTTTGGATGAATTTAATTTATTGCATCACAAAATTCTAATGGAAATTGAGATATACTCCAAATAAACCTCTAAGATGATATTCTATTTTTATGATATTCCTATCTACAGTGCATATATGTATATGTGTGAAATACAATTATGTATAATGCGTGAAATACAACTGTGAAATACAGGCATTGTCTGTTTTGTTCTTATTGCATGTTACTACCACCCAGAGAAGTGCCTGGCACATGGTAATTGCTCAATAAATATATTTTGAATGAATGAACAAATCCATTAAGTTGTAAATTGGATGCCTACTAGTGTTAAAACCTATACTAAGTACTTTACCTGGAGCAGTTATTTGATAAAGAGCCATTTGAATTTTTTATGTATGTCTTAATTCTCGTCTTACAAATGATGGAACTGAGACTAAAAGAAGTTACAAAATCTGTTGATGAACACACACAGGAAAATAATGTATCTCTCAAAACCCTGTGCTTTTTCCATTATTCCATTATTTTAAAAAATTATTTTAAAACGCATGCATTACATGATTGTGGAAGTGATTGATAGTTTATTAAACCTGTTCTTAAACATAAAGAAAAAAAGCATGTCTCAGAAAAATCTTTCTTAAAGAGCAATTGCATTAACTATGTTAATGAAGAAAAAATCAGTAGTTTGGATGTTAAGATTCATGGTAGTAGTAAGATGTTATGCAAATAGGAAAAAAATTATTACTATATATTTAGTTTATAACAACACTCATATTTTTAATACAAACTTTTAATTTATAAAAATAAAAAATAGCAATATATATTGTGTTACTATCACATTTCCAGGGCCTATTATGATTATAAAATTACTTTTACAAACAAAAGACTTAAAATAATTATATTATTTTAGTTTCCACATTGCCAATATAAACACTAGCCCTAAATTCTAATTAAGATTATGAAGAAGGTCTTGTTATATATTATATTGATATAGATATTAACACTTACTTTGTAGTGGATGCCAACATGGCAGGGAACATACATGGAGTGAGGAATCCTGATAAAACTAGTATGTCAGTCTTAAATACCCCATATTTACAGTTTACTGCAATGCAGAAGGAGATCTTGAAGCTATAGAGAACTGAAAGCTTTTTGGTTATAGAAAATCTGACGGTGTCCCAGACATTATTCTTACTTTTCTATTTTTAGTGGTATTATAGGTCTTGGGATATCTTCAACATGAGGGTGAGGTGAAGGTTTCAAAAAAAAATTCTTCTGAATTTATTTTCTAATACTGAATATAAAGCTGAATATATATAGAATACCTACCTGGGATTATAACTATTGCAGAAAATAGAATTTATATCACAGTATTTAATTAGTATATCATCATCATAAAATTCACTTTTAAGTTACATTTTTATTACAAGTATTTGAAAATTTAACAATAAACATTAGGTATGTTTTGTTATAGAAGGAGATGCTATTTTTTCAACTTTATTTTTTATTCTTATTGGAGTATAGTTGATTTACAATGTTGTGTCAGTTTCAGGTGTAGCGCAAAGTGAATGAGTTATAAATAAACTGGACAGTTACATGTAAAAGAACGAAATTAGAACACTCCCTAACACCATACATAAAAATAAACTCAAAATGGATTAAAGACCTAAATGTAAGGCCAGACACTATAAAACTCTTAGAGGAAAACATAGGCAGAACACTCTTTGACATAAATCACAGCAAGATCATTTCTGATTTACCTCCTAGAGTAATGAAAATAAAAACAAAAATAAACAAATGGGATCTAATTAAACTTAAAAGCTTTTGCACAGCAAAGGAAACCATAAACAAAACAAAAAGACAACCCTCAGAATGAGAGAAAATATTTGCAAATGAAGCAACCCACAAGGGATTAATCTCCAAAATATACAAACAGCTCGTGCAGCTCAATATCAAAAAAAGCCAATCAAAAAATGGGCAGAAGACCTAAATAGACATCTCTCCAAAGAAGACATACAGATGGTCAAAAAGCACGTGAAAAGATGCTCAACATCACTAATTATAGAGAAATGCAAATCTAAACTATAATGAAGTATCTATCACCTCCCACCAGTCAGAATGGCCATCATCAAAAAATGTACAAACAATAAATGGTGGAGAGGGTGTGGAGAAAAGGGAACCCTCCTACACTGTTGGTGGGAGTATAAATTGATACAACCACTATGGAGAACAGTATGGAGGTTCCATAAAAAACTAAAAATAGAACTACAATATGACCCAGCAATCCCACTCTTGGGCATAAACCTAGAGAAAACCTAATTCAAAAAGATACATGCACCCCAATGTTCATTGCAGCACTATTTACAATAGCCAGGACATGGAAACAACCTAAATGCCCATCGACACATGAATGGATAAAGAAGATGTGGTACCTATATACAATGGAGTATTACTCAGCCATAAAAAAGAACAAAATAATGGCATTTGCAGCAACATGGATGGACTGAGTGAAGTAAGTCAGACACAGAAAGACAAATGAACTTATTATTTTTTCAACTTTAAATTGTATTTGTCACTAGAGAGTTATTGTGATTTTTAAAGCTTAAAATTGAAAATATGCCTATTTCTCTACACAGGAAGTAAATGATTAACTTTAAAAATAAAACTGCATTTATGGAAATATTTTAACATTTATAGTATAAGATAACCAAATGTTCTAGAAATATTCACAAACTAACAAAATAGGAGATGCCACTGTAAATATTCACTCTTAATTTTGAGAAGTATTGAAAACTGTATTAGCATGCAAACTCCAGTGTCAAATTGTCAAGGTTTAGGTTTAACTTTGTTACCTACTGGATATTTGAATTTGGTCAAGTAAATTAAACCTTCTGTGACTTAATCTCCTCATCTTTAAAATGAAGAAAAAAAAAAAGAAAAATATACGAAGGGATTTTTTGAGGGTGAAAGAAGACAGTGGAATTAAACTCCATATAAAGCACTTAGAATTATGTCTGCCACAAAGTAATCATTCAATAACTCATTCTTGAATATGGATACTCTTCAAAGACGTTCAACAAATTCCACTAGATTCTTCAAGGTCCAGCACTCTGAAATGGGGTCTGGAGTGGATTACTCGTTTTCTGCTTCTATATATATATATATATATATATATATATATATATATATATATATATATATATATATATATACACACACACACATACTGTTTGATCATAGTAGGATCAGCATTTCATTCCATAGAAACACCTGTCCTTCTCCATCTTATCATTAAATTTAAAAAAGATTTGTCAATTTTGTTTTTTGTTTGTTTGTTGACCAACATTTTTTGAGCCTTTAACTTGGGCCAAGAACCTTCCAATTTAATCCTCAAAAAACCTCTCCTGGGCTTCCCTGGTGGCGCAGTGGTTGAGAATCTGCCTGCCAGTGCAGGGGACACGGGTTCGAGCCCTGGTCTGGGAAGATCCCACGTGCCGCGGAACAACTAGGCCCGTGAGCCACAACTACTGAGCCTGCACGTCTGGAGCCTGTGCTCCAAAACAAGAGAGGCCGCGACAGTGAGAGGCCCGCGCACCGCGATGAAGAGTGGCCCCCACTTGCCACAACTAGAGAAAGCCCTCACACAGAAACGAAGACCCACCACGCCAAAAATAAATAAATAAATAAATAAATTTATAAATAAATAAATAAATAAAATTTAAAAAAAAAAACCGCTCCTAAGTAAGTATTATTGTATGTATTTTACCAGTGAAGAAAGTTGGTCTCAAAGAAGTTAATAACTTACCAAATATATACAACTAGTTGGAGGTAGAACCAGGATTCTAAACTGGGTTTTTCTGACTTGAAAACACATGCTCTTTATCCTTAGATGTAGTCTGATTGAGCTTCTGAGGTTCAGGACAGAAGTTCCCATTACTCAAAAGGTGATAGAGATTAAGAGAGACAACAGAGTTCAATAATTTAGGATATGTGTGAAATCAACAAACTTTTTTCTCTTCACAATGAAGGAAACTGTTATGGACTGAATATTTGTGCCCCCTGTCCCCCTGCCAAAATTCATATGTTGAAGCCCTAACCCCCAATATGATGGTATGTGGAGTGGGCCCTTTCGGAGGTAATTAGGTTTGATGAAGTCATACAGGTGTGCCCCCCATGATGGGATTTGTGTCCTTATAGGAACAGGAAGATACTACAGTTTTCTTCTCTGTGAGGACACAGTAAGAAGGTGGCCATTTGAAAGACAGGAATAGGGCTCTCACCAGGAACCAAATCTTCTGGCACCTTGATCTTGGACTTCCCAGCCTCTTCAACTGTGAGAAATAAACACCTGATACTTAAGCCACCCAGTATATGGTATTCTGCTGTAAGAGCCCAAGCTTAGACAGGAATTGATTAAAATTTTTGATCTATTAGATTTCATCTTCTTTATCCTTCAAAATTCCTTCATTTTATTATGTTTTCAATGAATCTCTTGCCCTAGATCTTCTCACAGCACAGTAACCTCTCATTTGTCCTTATTTCTATCACATAAAGATTCTTAGCACGTAATAGGTGTTTAGTAAATTTTGCTATTTGTTTATATGATTCTTTATCTGGCAACTTGGAAGTGTTTTCATTATTTCATTCTCAAAATATTCTATCTCCAATTGAATTAATTTTCCTGTCATTCTCCATGCTACTATTTTCATTGCTGGGAATTACAATTTTAATAGAAACTCATTCTTTCATTAGCGTGAATTTCAATGTCAGGAAACTTTCAAATCGATAGTGTGGGAGCTGAATGCTCTACTCAAGGCAGGCTGATATAATTACTGTCCTCATGGGTCACTGTTGCACCATTATCGTTCTCATTTCCTGCAGGTTCCCTAAGAAAATTTCAGTTATTCCTGGAGTAAGTTGACCTCAAAGTGTACAAATGCTAAGTATTATTTTTCTGAGTTCAAAAAATTACCTACTCTTTATTAAACTAATTTTATAGTAATCGGAATAAAGACAAGTAGAATGATGAATGCTACTTTTTATAATAATATTTGGTATGATTCCCAATCTTCCTATTTTTTCACATGTATGTTCATAACATAATGTTCTTGACTGTGAACTGGCGCTGAGACCCCAAAACTAAGATCTAATAAAAAATTTTAAAAATAATAAGGCTTGTTTAGAGAGTTGAATTGTACTTTCTAAATTCATTGTTTCACTGAACTAGCAGCCACTGTTGCCCTCAGATTATAGAGCCAATGAGGTTAATGGCAAGTTACTGAAAGGTTTAAGCACCCCTCCTGCTGTTTCAGATGACAACAAATGCACACAAAATGTGTAATCTTTGATGTTAAGATCTTATAATCACAGCAAATCACAGTTAATCATTTTTTCAGCATAACTTACAGAATATTGATGATAAAATTAGGTAACAAAAGTATTTTATCCTAGCTGCCAAACTATCCTTTGGTTTGTGTAATAACAGAATTTGGGATTAAATGCCAATTTTATAGATGTAGCGTTAAATATTTTAGGACCATATCTGCTGATTGTAGAGTGCTAAATTACAATCAGTGTGGTTGCTTTAAAATATATACTTTACTTTTAATTTTCAGGGTCAAAAATATTTTATTTTATCAATCACTTTTTTTTTTTACTAATACATACATTCTGGAATTTACATGGAGAAGTAAATTGACAGTTTTACTTGAAACATCTAGTAAATTCAGAAGAGAATGACTGAACAAGTATGTATATATATGTGTCTGTGTGTGTGTGTGTGTGTGTGTGTGAAAAATTTAGATAAGTGAATTATTCTTAAGACCGCCAAAAGTACGATAAAAGAATGATATGTAATCATTTTTTTCTATTTTTATTTATTTTTTAAATTAATTTATTTTTTATACAGCAGGTTCTTATTAGTTATCTATTTTATACATATTATTGCATATATGTAAATCCCAATCTCCCAATTCATCCCACCACCACCATGCCCCACCGACTTTCCCCCCTTGTTGTCCATATTTTGTTCTCTACATCTGTGTCTCTATTTCTGCCTTGCAAACTGGTTCACCTGCACCATTTTTCTAGATTCCACATATATGCGTTAATATACGATATTTGCTTTTCTCTTTCTGACTTACTTCACTCTGTATGACAGACTCTAGCTCCATCCATGTCTCTACAAGTGACCCAATTTTGTTGCTTTTTAGGGCTGAGTAATACTCCATTGTATATATGTACCACATCTTCTTTATCCATTCATCTGTCGATGGGCATTTAGATTGCTTCCATGACCTGGCTATTGTAAATAGTGCTTCAATGAACATTAGGGTGCATGTGTCTTCTTGAATTATGGTTTTCTCTGGGTATATGCCCAGTAGTGGGATTGCTGGGTCATATGGTAATTCTATTTTTAGTTTTTTAAGGAACCTCCATACTGTTTTCCATAGTCGTTGCATCAACTTATATTCCCACCAACAGTGCAAGAGGATTCCCTTTTCTCCACACCCTCTCCAGCATTTGTTGTTTGTAGATTTTCTGATGATGCCCATTCTAACTGGTGTGAGGTGATACCTCACTGTAGTTTTGATATGCATTTCTCTAATAATTAGTCATGTTGAGCTTCTTTCCATGTGCCTCTTGGCCATCTGTATGTCTTCTATGGAGAAATGTCTATTTAGGTCTTCTGCCCATTTTTGGATTGGGTTGTTTGTTTTTTTAATATTGAGCTGCATGAGCTGTTTATATATTTTGGAGATTAATTCTTTGTCCGTTGATTCATTTGCAAATACTTTCTCCCATTCTGAGGGTTGTCTTTTTGTCTTGTTTATGGTTTCCTTTGCTGTGCAAAAGTTTTGAAGTTTCATTAGGTCCCATTTGTTTATTTTTGTTTTTATTTCCATTACTATAGGAGGTGGATCAAAAAAGATCTTGCTATGATTTATGTCAAAGAGCGTTCCTCCTATGTTTTCCTCTTAGAGTTTGATAGTGTCTGGCCTTACATTTAGGTCTTTAATCCATTGAGTTTATTTTTGCGTATGGTGTTAGTGAGTGTTCTAATTTCATTCTTCTACACGTAGCTGTCCAGTTTTCCCAGCACCATTTATTGAAGAGATATGTAATCATTTTGTAAACCCTTACTTTGGACTTTTTCTCAACATTAACATACCAACTTAAACTTAGGGCTAGGTTATAATTTTTTCT
The DNA here is from genome assembly GCF_028023285.1 of Balaenoptera ricei. Lineage (NCBI taxonomy): Eukaryota > Metazoa > Chordata > Mammalia > Artiodactyla > Balaenopteridae > Balaenoptera > Balaenoptera ricei. The sequence continues at coordinate 139,181,118 of NC_082642.1, forward strand.
CATTCATCAAGTTACCAATAAATATGTCATTTCATAGTTAAATAAGCCAATGTTGTATTTGACTTCATTTATTTAAAACCAATGTAAATAAAACATTTTAGAGGAATAGTTTTTTAAAGCATAAAATTCCTTTGAGATGCAAAACAGGACAAATTAACTTCTTACTTATTTGGATGAATTAATTGCTTACCACAATTCAATCAATTGAATTCATTTATCTTAAAAAAGAAACACTCTAATAAACAGTACACTGCTCATTTTACCTTGAAAAGTTTACAAAAGCCACCATGCTGGGCTACAAATAAACATTTAATTTAGTGAAAGAGCAAAACAGAAATCATCTTTACCAACAAGTACTGCAGTTTTCATTGTCATGTTGGAGAGGTTTTTTGAAATTTTTATTTTTAAATAGGATAAATGCTTATCCATGCTGGGGTTAAGCAGTGCAATGGAGTGTTATACAGAGGAAAGCTATTGGCCTTTTAATTATGGAAATGGTCTCTATATTTCTGAGAAACGCATCTGTAAAATACTAAAAGTAAATTGAGTTAAAGGAAATTCTCATTATCCATGTCAAACAAGTTAGAGAATGCTCAGTTTCTGTTCGAAACAGTTAGAACTGGCAGTTGTCATGATGTAATGTGTCATTTGCAATACAGTCAGCTTTTTCATTAGGTTTTCAGATTTAATTTCAGAAAATGAATTCACATTTAAAGCTCAGAACACCTGGTCTATGACTAAGCCATGAATCAGTAGAAACAATTGGACTGTTTGATGATAGGAACCTGCTTCCAGATTTAGTTGGCACTTTGTAACTATGGGAGCTAATTGTTAAATGGCTTGGCTGGTTTGACACACTGACAGTGCTCCCATGTATAAGGAAATCCTGTTTTTAGCTACAAATATCTTACTCTGTATTGAGTGTGAGTTTTCCAAGTTTTTCCAAAGCTTCATCAGAATAGAAACTTTCAGAGTAATTTATAATAGTTTTAGGAACTTAGTGTCTAGAGTCCACAGTTCTAAACTGATTCAATCATACCTTTGTAGGGACTTCAGATGCAAAATATTGAATCAAAATGTCAAAGTGGAAAGATCTTTAGGTCTTAAAAGTAACAATGGACATATATACACTACCAAATGTAAAATAGGTAGCTAGTGGGAAGCAGCCGCATAGCACAGGGAGATCAGCTCAGTACTTTGTGACCACCTAGAGGGGTGGGATAGGGAGGGTGGGAGGGAGACGCAAGAGGGAGGAGATATGGGGATATATGTATATGTATAGCTGATTCACTTTGTTATAAAGCAGAAACTAACACACCATTGTAAAGCAATTATACTCCAATAAAGATGTTAAAAAAAAAAAAGTAACAGTGGAATATTGTTCTTAAATGATTACAATTAAAGATATATACGGTTTATCAACAACTTCCAAGTTTACATTTTTAAACATATGTAATTTCAATTCTCTAAAGAAAAATGTATAGCTACTTTCACATTGATATTTGTTAAAGGAATAACACAATGATGTTTCTAAAATACTTCCTTAACCATAATCTAACTCAATACCTGTGCCAACAGCACAAAGTAGATACTATTTTTATTAATGTACCATTTTCAGCCACGTAGACTTAGTCACCTACACATGCATGTGCGTGCGCACACACACACACACACACACAATCTTTCAAATGTCCTTCTTCTGAACTGTTTCTTTATTCATTGCCCTTGCTATTCAAAGTGGTGGTTAGAGGGTTCACAAGATCACCATTGATGGGAAGCTTGTAAAAAATGCAGAATCTTGGGCCCTATCAAAGACTCACTGAATTAAAATCTATCTGGGTTTTAAATTAAATTCCCAAATGACTCTTATGGACATTAAAGTTGGAATAGTACTGATATAGACTACCTTCACGTTGTAGCAGAGGTAATCTTTTTATGGTCTGAAGATAAATATTGGTCTCTGATATTGAAGCTGGCTCCTATGAACTATGCCAGAGACCTGATTCACAATCCAGAAACGGCTATATTTTTTGTAGGCAAATAAATGAGTCCTATTTCTATACTGCAATTAATATATCAGGAGACCTATTATTAATTAGTATTATTAATAATTATGTATTCTGAACTACACAATTCAGAAGAGAGTATAAAACTAAATCTAATCTCTTGAATAATAGGGATACTAAGTTAAATGCCACAAAAGGGGTAAAAAATTAACTGCTACTAGGGTCCAAAAAGCTAAAAAAATAATTCCAACCACCTGAAAAATAAAAAATTATTATGGAGAAAGTTTTATTTGAATTTGAATAGAAGAAGAATAAAATGTCAACAGATATAGCTAGAAACTTGTTTCCCAGAGAGAAGATTAGAGTGTATTAGTCCAGCTATAGGAGAAAGGGATTTTTTGGTGAATAAGTAGTCAGTCTCTGTTACTTGAAATATATTATATGACACGAGGTTAAAAATTACGACAGGCAAAGTGAATTGGGGTGATATTATTAAGAGGTTAGAAACCTATCTCGAGGTGTTTTTACTTTATTTGGTACTGTGATTCTTGAATGACTTTCTTTAAGGGACCAGTGTGATTGTAACAAGGTGTGACGTTTAATTTTATGTATCATCTTGACTGGGCCAAGGTGCCCAGATTAAAGATTTTTGGGGTATGTCTGTAAGGGTGTTTCTGGAGGATGAGATTAGCATTTGAACTGGTGGACTCAGTAATGTAGATTGCCCTCCCCAGTGTGGGTGGGCATTGTCCAGTCTGTTGAGGTCCTGAATGGAACAAAAGGCAGAGGAGAAGGGAACTTGCCCCTTTTGCTTCATGTCTGCCTGATTGGGCTGCAACATTGATCTTCTCCTGCCCTTGGACTGGAATTTACACCATCTGTTCCCCTAGTTCTCAGGCCTTCAGACTCTGGGGGAATCACACTACTGGCTTTCCTGGGTCTCCAGCTTGCAGATGGCATGATATTATATATAAATAAAATATTAGCTGTTTTTTCTGGAGAACCCTGACTAATGCGTCAGAATTTTGAAAGGTCTGTCCATTTGTTGTAGAAAAGGTTGAAGAAAAGAAAGAGAAAAAGCTAGGAAACCAGTTTGCCCTTGAAAAATTCAGGATATGCATGAGATTGATGGCAGTAAAGACAGATAAAAGGGTTATTTAAAGAAATTTTGGACACGTGCTCTATAGGACTGGGAGCTAATTGTATAAGATAAGTGAAGGGGAATACATAATAGAAGTTAACTATAGAGTTTTAATTCTGCTTGAGAGAAAATGGTGAAGCCATTAATAGAAATCAAGAAATCAGAAAAAGCATCAGATTCAGTTTTGGACATATTGATATGAATTAGTCAACACTGGGGTATTTAGGTGTCTGTGTACATAAAATAACGGATGAAGGGGGAGAAAGATTTGATGTGCATATTTGAGAGTTATCAGTACTGAAAAAAATAGCTAAAACTGTGGAACTATATGAGATTTTAGTGAACCTAAAGTGGAGAGGTTAGAATATGTTTTATGCTTGTTTGCCCTTTTCTGGCTATAATGTTATCAGCATCCCAGCAAAAATCTACTTGATTGTGACCTTTATTTCATCTATCTAAGTAATTCTTTCCTTTTTGAATAGTTTAGCAACTTGGTAAGAGCAGGCTTCTCTCATTCTGATAAATGGGACAAAACAGCTAGGTTCTCCCCAATATCCATTCTCTCCTCTCTCCTAAGTGTAGAGCTTACATCAGTTGTGGCTTTAATAAGTTTCTCCCTCCTCCTCCCAAAAGTTTCTCCAACTTCCTTTGCAACTCTTGTTGCCAGGTAATACAGTTTTTATAAATGTGATAAAGGCAAAGTTGCTGGGAACCCTTTAAAGGGTTAATTCAACATGAACCTCATTTGTGTTTTGCCTTCTTACTTCAGGAAATACTAGCTTAATGGCTGGAGCTCTGGCAGCCATCTTGCAAATATAAAAATGGGCATACCAAAAGGATGGAAACAAATGATGTCAGAAGGGGCGGGTTTGCTTTGAAAACACGTTAGAACCACAGCAACAGTCCCAGTTTTTTTTAGTGGTCTTATAAAGGAAAAAAATTTAATTTGTTTAAACCATAATTTTGGAGCTCATTGCTTCTCTTGCCCAAAAGCTATTCCTAACTGATAAAGTTAATTCAATGTGTTCTTGATTGAATCTTAGTCACTCTGAATACACAGATTTAATATCATCTTGGGTCATGTGTACATTTTAAGGGAAAGGAATCTTAGTGTACCATGCTAAGCCTCATAATAAATGTGGCCTAACAATGTGTGTTAAACTAAGAATGGATTTTAAAGAAAGGTGTGGCTCTTAGATGGTAGGCTTATTTATCACTATAATATTACTTAAGCTTTCTGTCCCAATTGCCTTATGTTGATAGGCGCAAGCATGAATTCCGTGTTAGCAACTGCAGCATCAATCATAGGTACCAGCTGAGAAAGCATAACATCCGAAAGTTCCTTGATTCCATATTCCTATCATGCTGGCCTAGTACAGTGTGAAATGCATGCTGACCTATTAGGGGGTGATAAAAAGCAATGTGATTAACTAGTGTTTTATATCCTTTGAGATCGACAGCATAAAGAAAATACTGACATATGGGGGATCTAGTGGGACGAAGAAACCTTATATGAGAAGTAGAAAGCCTTATTACTTTATCTTATGTAATTCATCATTCGTGCTTTCATCAGTTATCTTCCCCTCTCCCAGCACAATGAACAGTGATGCCAAAAAAAAAGTACATGCTGGACTTACATTACATACTCTTAGGACAAATTCAAGGTTTCCTCTTAAGGAGCATCTAAAATCCCTCAAATTAGACTTTGCAAATGATGATATTACAAAAATATTCCAACTGAATACAGGAATTCTACTCACACTGTAAGCATATTTGCCTTAGACATTCAAAAACCCAAGCAAAACAAAATGGACAGTTGGTTTATTAATGCTTCAAAGGATCCAGGTGAAAAACGATACAATTTTTAAGAACTATTTGAAGAAAAGTTTAATAACCAGTAGTGGAAACTTGTGGCTGCCTGACCAATAGATATTTACTTCTTTTCTGGCTGAATCAAATTTTTGTGTTCATCCCTTGCCAACTCAAAAATAGTCACCCCTCTCCAGCTCCAGGTTTCATACTTGATCAGTTTGAACCAGACATTCAGACCCCATTCTTATTTCCAACGATGGGTTTAGACATTGGCTTGTGAAGCAATTCTAGCCAATTAGATTTTAAAAAGCCCGTTTCCCAGGAACCTCTAGGATTGGTTTCTATCATCTTTAAAGAAAAAATCTTCCCTTCACATTCGCTGGCCTTTTTCGTTTCTGGGTGTATTGGCTGGAACCGCTGTAGGTTTCCTTTGGTCTTGTGAAGAACTAGACTGTAAACAAGCCAACATGCTAAGGGTGGCAGCACAGACTTTTAAAGGTCCGTTGGTCCTTAAAGAAATAATTTAGCAGCTAAATTTATAATTCTGGAGCCTTCTGTCTCCAGCCTCTTTTTTTACAGGAGGATAATTTATTTCTTATGTTTTAAACCGGACAAGTAGGGTTTTCTGTTACTTGCAGCCAAAAGTATTCTGATAAAAACATGTGAGCAAATAAATACCAATTGATGCCTATCCTGGGCATGCCTAGTAGGATTATAATTTCCTGTTTATTTTTTTTTTAATTTTTAATGTAAAATAAATGTGTTTTCTATTTTCTATTAAGGGAGATATAGAAAGTTCTAGAGTATAATCCCCATTGGAGTTTCTAAACTGTGATCAATTCAGATTCCTGGACAGTACACTAGACATGTTGTATCAGCATATTTAAAGGTGATGACCAAGATTTTTAAATTGAAAGACTATCACTTCCAACTGTCATTAGTTTTTTGAGAAGCCATGATAGATACATAATAAACTTTTTAGTATTTCAAAATCTGGGCACTTTTGCATCTTCTTCATTCAATAAAATTCCATGGCTTAATACTGACATGAAGACTATTTCAAAAATTTCAAAATCTTATTTTAAAACTAAGCAATTCTGCAAAACTTAGTTCTCTTCAGTCCCAAAGATATGTCTCATACGTTAAAACTCAAACATAACTAGTATCAGCAGCAGCAGTTTCTGAGAATTTGTTAAACTTACTTTTAACCAACTTAATCAAGTCAGCATATTCTCTTCAAAAATTCCAAACAAACTGCATGTGCACTATCTTTATAATAGATAAACGGCATTCAACATTTTAAGATAGTATTTAGATTGTTAGAAATGAGTTCAATAATGCAATTCCCAAAGGATGTACAATCCCATTATATAAGCATGAATGGATCAACTTAAGCATGGTTAATTTATGGAGGATGTAGAAAGATTGCAATTGTGTTGTTGCCTCTACTGGCTCCCAAAACTAGTTGTAGAAGGAAATCCATTGTGTTGTTGTTGTTTTTTCTTTTAAATGAAAATACTTGTCAGATTCAGCAACCACCAAAGAAATGTGCTTTCTGCTTGGGAGTCCGGACTCCCAACTGAGCCTTGTTGCCTGCTGTCATGCAAACCAACAAGAGTTGGGCACAGAAAATAACTCAATGCCCTCAGTGTAATCATGAGAATTTATGTGTATTCCTCAGATATACAACTGCAGAGAGGATCTGAACAATCCCCATCATGGCATGCTATGGTCTGTATTGAGGACCAACCTGGTTTAGTTGCTGAAGAATAAGACCCACCAAGGTCCTAATCAAAGATGCAAATCAAAAGAAATTTAGAATGTCAGTAATACTCTGTCAAGGTGTTCTATGGTAATATGATTTGTTGTGATACAGCAACTGCTGTAGCACATCCTGTGATGTCTTTGTGAACAAGTTCTAAGAAGAATTTAGTATGCAAAAATGCCAGCAGAATTGAGGATACAGGACATACCTAGAGCTTAATGTTAAATATGCATGAGCATAATGTCTTCATGTTTAATTCTATTATAATTCTGGGAGTTATATTTGCACATTCAAATTTTAGTTTCTACTTTTTATTATTAATATATAGATATGAGTGCAATTTTCTGCAGGTAAAATAACTTAGGCTTTCAAGGCTTCTTCCCTGATGTAGATAAAATCATTATTATGGGACATGACTAAAGTAGCCACCTTTCTGTTCAATGACTAGCACACAATATAAGTTTATATTAAAATTTTTATCAAGATTGTTTGTGTACAATATGTGCTTAACAACCCATAGGGATAAGTAAGAATACAAAAGGGCATTTTACTATAAACATGTAAAGGTGTCCAAACTATTTCAAGGTACATTAATAATTTATTTAAGGCAAACTTCATAAAGTTAGGAAACTAGCTCTTATTTCTGTTGTTCTGCAAGATGGGTTTTCCAATTATTAACATTTTAGAATGGGATAGTATTGTAGGATTTTTAATGGAAATATGAAACTAGGAGATTTAATTTATTTCTAATTAGCATACTTATTTTTCTCATATACTAAGCTAGAGATTATTCTTTCTCTTTATAGAAAACTGGTACATATTTCCTGGGTAAACTTACAGAGATTAGTTACGCTTTGGCGTCTATTGCTACATAAGAGCATAAAAAGAAAATATTCTTGATCAGTGACATTATTTTGTGAATGATCACAAATGACCATTAACTTTGGTTCCTAAGTATGGGCTAATGATATTCAGAGACTCCTTTTATTGCTTCAATTCAGAGGCTAGTTTTATAAGCAAAAAAATTTAAGATAAACCCTGTCATTTAAGAAAAAAAAACATTTTAGTGCTATTGATAATGGAATTGAGATTAAATCATAATTTTTACATATCAAAATTCTGACACGAGTTGCATATAACAGCTAGCCAGCCTCAGCACACATATCACCTTATAAATCAACTTAGACTATTTTTACCAGCACCACTAACATTGTTGGAGTTGTGAATTTAACACTGATTTACTTTTTTTTTTAATTTCACATATGACAACTACAGGCACTTAGGTTTCCAATTTATGAGGCATTTGAACATAGTCGCCAGAAATTCAGAGCAAATGCATCAGAGTTCTCAGTCCACCACAAACACATTTTTCTTCCTTCTGTGCCTGTACTCTTTACAAAACCAGTCCAGTACTCTTAATCCACATTCCTCTCCCCTGAAACCCAGACTCCTCTCTTCCTATCTAGTTTATCAGTGACAATATTCTCTCTTTCTCCATTAACCTCTCTCATACTCTAGGTAGCTAATGCTGATATGTTTTTTCTCAACTATAGTACATATTTTTTGTGCCTCTCCTTTTGGCAGAGAATCTACGCTCTCGCTGGTATTAACAACTCTCCCAGAAATAGAACTAAGCACCTGCTGTGAGTCAGAGATTTTAGATCATTTCCCACCTCTAGCTATTGCTTTAGCTTAGGGATGGGGAAATGACCTCCATCTTAGATATACTAGCCCTCCCCCACCCCCCCAAAAACACACACACACACACACATTTACCAGTGTTCCCAGCTCTCTGAGTGTTGAGTTCATGAACATTAGAAGAAATTATACATTTTTACATGGCAAGCCATGTAGGATCTGGGGTTGGCTTGGCGGGTAATTACTGCTGGTTCTTTCTCTAGTAGACCATTTTGTGGCTTTCTTAGATCTCTCATCCCCCGAAATTCCAACTAATAACCTCTGGATAAGGAACTATTTTTTTCCAAAGGCTGGGTGTTTACAATGTCCTTTCTACCAAGATTCTTTCTGATACAACTCACTGATAGAGCCTCTCCCCCAAAGCCACCCTCACTCTCCTTAAGTCTTTTGTTCCTTATTTATTTTTACTGTCATGATAGGGTAAGGGTGACAACACTAGTTTTTCTCATTTCTTGGCAAGTGCTACATAGGTTCATTTTATTGTGTGCCTGATAACTATGGGCACTGGGAATATATCAGGAAACAAAAGAGAAATCAAATTCTGCCCTCTTTGAGCCTAGAAAGGACAAAACTAAAAATTAAATATATAGTGTGCTACCTGATGATAAGTGCTGAGGAAGGGAAATAAGCAGGAAAGATGATATGAAGTATATTTGCATAGGTGGGTGGAGTTGAAATTTTATATAGGGGTGTCCAGGGCAGGCCTCCACCCTGAGAGCATTATTTTTGACTATTTGTGACTACTTTTGACCTAACAAGGAGAGAGGATGAGTCTGGGTGGGTGACGTGGGAGAAGATCTTTCAGACAGAATGATTAGCATGTTCAAAGTGCCCTGAAATGAGAACATCCTTGGATGTTCAGGGAATCTTGTAGAAGCCAGTGTCAATGGAGTGGAATGTGGTGGGTTAGGAAGGTGGAGAGAAGTAAAGTGGTGAGGGCGGAGATGTACCTATGTCTGTAGTAGGCTTTGTAGGCTGTAAGAAAGACTTTTGGATTTTAACCCTGAATGAGACAGGAGGCTCCTGGAGTGTTTTGAGCAAAGGATGGAAATGATCCTGTTTATGCTTTAATATGGTGACTATGACTGCTGTGTTGAGACTACTCTAAAGAGGGCAAGGGCTGGAATAGGGAGACCAGTTATCAGACCCTTGTCATAATCCTGGTGAGAGGTAATGTGACTTGTACCAGGATGGTGATGATGGAATTGATGAGCAGTTGTTAACTCTGGGAAATGTTTTGAAGGTAAAGTCAACCTGATTCACTGAAAACTAGACACGTGTGAGAAAGAGGGGGGTCAAGGATGACACCAAGGTCTGTGGCTTCAGCAAATGGAATAATGGAGTTCACAGTAGTTGAGATGTTACAGACTGCAGTAGTGGGCTAGCTGGGTAGGAGTTGTGGAGAACATGTGCTGTTTAAGATTCTGATTGTGTGTATATCTACAGGTATCAAGTAAGGTGTTAGATATATGCGTCTAGAAGTCTGGGAATAATTCAGCACCTCAAATGCTCTCCACCAAATATTACTTTTCTGGGCTATAACCGGATCAGAGAACAGCGATCATAAATGTTCTAATACAACCTTATTCCATGTACGTTTTCTCATTTGATCCTAGACTATAAGAAATTCTAAAAGACTGATAGTATTTCCCCAATTTAACAGTTTAGGAAGAGGAGACTCTAAATTTTTACAGTTATTTAGTTGTTTCAGGTAACAGATTAAACTGCTTACCCTATGTCTTTTATTGACAGCATAAATGGTTAAAATCAAGGTGCTAGTTAGGGCAATCATGCCATTTTTGTGGGTGAAAAAAAACCCTTAAAAGCAAAATTCACGTTCCAGATTCTCTCCTTACTATTTTTCTTTATCTGGATCACAAGTGCCTCTACATTTCTAGAAATGTAGAGGCATTTTATTTTACATGCACCACAACACCAGTTCAGCAGCTGCTCCCAATTGTCTAAGACGTTTTAAAATTTTTGTGTTTTTTCTTTGATTTCTTTCTTGTGAATTACATTTTAAAAGTTTTCTTTTGCAGACAAGACAAACATCTAAGAACACCTGCACTGCTCTACATTCTATATTAATAAGCTTTTGATCAAACAATAAACAACCTTGGAAACTCAGTAGATTTCATTATATTCTTACTCATATTTAGTGGGAGAAATGCTTAATCTGCAGCTGGACTGTGTAGGGCTGGGCCAAGGTTTTTGTGTCTTCTCTTTCTAGGACCCAGGATGAAGGAGCACTTCTACACTGAGAACACTATTCTGATTGATGGCAGAAGCCTGAAGGGAAAGGGGCGGGGGAGGGGGAACAGACCTGAACCACTCACGTGCATTTACAGCTCTAATTAGAATGTGACTTATGTCATGTATGTCCACATTCCATTGAGCAAATCAAGTTATTTGACCAAATCCAAAATCAATGGGGCAGAGAAAATACTCCCCCAGTGAAGCATGACAGGAATGGGGAGGAAATAAATAAAACACATTTCATTTTCAAATATTTTATTTTTCTAAGCTAGTTGTTTCTTCCTTTCAGTAAATAAAATCACCCCAAGAAGTCAAAATCGACAATATGGATTTCCCTCATTGCAAATGCACTTCCATCTCATAATTACCTCTTGGTCTAAAACCCAAATTAACGTGTAAAAAATAATTATTTTCAATCATACAAGTTCCGTTCAGACTGAATGAGTTGGAGGTTTAATCTGTTTTTTGTTTTTTTTTTTTTCTTCAGTGGTTGCTGTTGTTATTTTGATGCTCTTAACTTGTTTTCACATCCCACCGGACAACATCTTTTCTAGATATGAAAATCCCTGGCACTTTGTCTGCCCAGAAATATTGTCATGTATTCATGGTTGTCAAGAGATTTTTAACAAACAGAAAAGAATCACAAACCCAACAAAGGAAATAAACTATTGAATTTCATAAAGTGAAATAACTCAAGCTGGATATGACCTTTTCACTGAAGGAATCTCTTGATATTTTTATATAAGGGTGCACAATAGTTTCTTATCATTGTGAGAGAGAATTCTAAAAGCTTTCTATCTCTGAGATAAAATAAAAGCCAAGATCATGCCAGAGTATGAAACCGTGTTTCTAGAATGAGCAAAATTACATATTTTTAGGTACTACTGGGAAGGGGAAAAGTCATTAGAACAAGAGGCAGAACTGAATTATTTGGATATGGGGGTTGGTGTTTTATTTTCTTTTAAAGAATTTGCTGAGAATGCTTTGTTTTGTTCTATAATTTAGGTATAGCAAGATATTGGTTGGGGGGTGGGGGAGTGGATGTATGAAGGCTTCATGTGGTGATTAATTAGTATATACCAATTATTATACTACTTCATTTCAAATTTTCTTTAAAAAGTTTCCATACAATTCAAAGAACTCATCCAAAATACATTTAACCTGTGGCCATTTTTCCCCTTCAAGTTCAGTAAAAAATGTTTTACTTGAGATCCAGGACATATATAATGGATCTGTGTGTGTGTATATATATACACACATACATGCATATATTAATATATGTATGAATTCCCATGCATCCATATACATACATGTATGTATATTATACATATACAGGCATGCATGAAACAAATGTTTCATGAAGCTGTAATATTATTACATATGTTTGACTCTGGTATTTCTGTTCAAGTTCATTAAAAATAAATCTTAGCCATGACCTAATAAACTGATATCATGAGCCATCAGTTTGAAAAACACTGTTGTAAATCTATTTAAACACTTATTTCACTTACGGTTAATTAAAAAAATAAACAACAACCAAAACCTGGTTTAGAGAGGACAGAAATGTATTAAATAATATTTGATATCTCAGAAAGGGCTGTAGAATAATTTTTGGAGTTTATACAACCAGAGTTTATGCTCAAACCATATGGCAGAGCTGTTTTTCGAATGCATCACTTTTGCTTCTGCTGGGCAGAGGAGCTCGGTTTTTGTCACAGACACTGGACATAGCATGTTGCCTTTGGAAGCTCTGCTTCCACTGATCCTGAAGAGGAACGGGTGGGAGCTGCCATTTCTTGGTGTCTCTAATTTAATGAATATAAGGCTCAAGCTAGATTTCTGATTGTTGTGACTCATGTCACATAGTAAAATACATCCTGATAGAAAGCCTTGTTAGATGAGTTTCTACCTTGCAGAGGGATAGACTCTCAATACGGTTAGTTTCACCAACCTAGGAAGCATGTCTAAACCTTTTGGACCACCAAAAGGTATGACAAATGGTACTTGTACTGTACAACACAGAAATTCTGCCCTGTGTTTATAAATCTTAACAATATGCGATTTCCCTGTCTAGAAAGCTATAACAATAAGAAAACCACAAAATTAGCTAAAACAAAAGTAATACAACATAATATAGTAATTTGGCTGAAAGACAATTCTGTGTACATTGTTACATATTCTCCATAGATATTTTCAATCATTGATTCTAGTTAATGCTTTATTAAGACAATGAGAGACAGTCTAATTTAATTGTGATAAATACATTTCCCTGATGATATGTATTTTGTCTTCCTAAATTACATAATACATCTGAAAAATCAGTGATAATTCAGTTTACCTTAGAAATGCATAACAAATGAAAACAATTATAGACTTGAAAATCATGTTTACTTACTCCTTTTCCATTTCGTAAATAACAACTTCCTAGAAGTCTCTGTTAAGATATTCTTATTCTTATCTAAAATATTGCAAATTATTTTAGAAATAACGTAGTAATGATTGTAAATAATCATACAAGCCCAAACTAATTACACATGAGATTATTATAGAGCCTCAGTATCACTTTGGAATATATAAATTGACATATGACATATATAAAAGATGATTTAAGTTACATCTGACAAAAACTTACAGCAATCCATGTCATACTGATGTTTAGATTTCCCCATATACTACATGGGCCTAACCAATGAAAGCAACTTTTTTCACTCTAAGTTTTAAAAACAAAAAGAATACATTCTTTAATTTTTTAATTGCAATAAATAAATAAATAACCCCTGATTTTCAGTGATGCAAAAAAGGAAGAACGACAGCTTCTTTACCTCTAACATTCCAGGACTTAGAAAACATGCTGGTCTTCAAATGATTCCTGACTTAACAAACTACCATTGGAAATTATTTTTAGTTCAAAATTCTACCAAATACCCTAAGAGGATGCACTTCAGGGTCATGTGCCAGTCTCTTTCACCTCTGGACAATAGTATCTAGAAATTGGTATGATTTTTAATGGAGAAGATTATCAATTAATCTCTAGTGAATGAAACCTAAGTATTATTTTTGAGAGTGCAAAGAAAGAACTGTAATAAATGGGGATCCAACCATTATTTCTTTGAGGATCCCTGGGCTCAGACATGTAAGATTCTTTCCTGGCTCCCCTGAACCTGTCCCTCATCCACATGCATGATTTTTTGAGTCAGTTAGTCATAAATGTATTCACTCATATATACTTATTTATTTTTTTTATGACCAGTTATTAACTCCATTTCTAGCCCCTTTTTTCTCTCTAGAGAAGTTGGAGGGGAGTTGAAAATTCCATGCTTCTAATCATGGCTTGGTCTTTCTTATGACCAGCCCCCGTCTAGAAGTCTTCTAGGAGCCCACCCAGAGTCACCTCATTGAAACAGAAGATGTCCCTAGTGCTCTATCGCTTAGGAATTTACAAGGGTTTTAAGAGCCTTGTGTAGGGGACAGGGGACAAAAACCAAATATAAATGTTTCTTATTATATATCACAATAGTGTAACATATGTTTATTGTCTGATTTTTGCTTCTTTCTTACAAAATGTAACATACAACATATGCCGTCTTGCACGCCTTCCTTTTTTTAAAATATAAACTTATACGCTTTCACCTATTTCTCCCCCTGCTGCCCCAGTAACCAGCAATCTGTTCTCTGTATCTATGAACTCGGATTTTTTTTTTTTTTTTAGATTCCACATATAAAAGAGATCGTATGGTATTTGTTTTACTCTGAGTTATTTCTCTTAGCACAGTGCCCTAGAGGTCCATCCTTGTCACAAATGGCAAGATTTTATTCTTCTTTTATGGCTGAATAATATTCCATTGCACATATATATACAAAATTTCTTTATCTATTCATCCTTCAATGGACACTTAGGTTGTTTTGATATCATGACTATTGTAATGCTGTAGTAAACATGGGACTGCATACATCTTTTCAAGTTAGTGTTTTGGGTTTTTTTTTTTTTTTAATAAATGTAGAATTGCTGGATCATATGGTAATTCTATTTTAAATTTTTTGGGAAACTCCATATTGTTTTCTATAGTAGTTGCACAAATTTAGACTCCCACCAACAGTGCTCAAGGTTTCCCCGTGTGCTCACCATAACTTGTGTATTTCTTATCTTTTTGATAATAGTTATTCTCACAGGTGTAAGCAGTTATCTTATGGTTTTGATTTGCATTTCCCTGATGATTAATGAAGTTGAGCATCTTTTCATGTATCTGTTGGCCATTTATATGTCTTCTTTGGAAAAATGATTGTTCTGATATCTGCCCATTTTTTAATTGGATTTTTTTGCTGTTGAGTTGTATGAGTTCTTTATATATTTTGGATATTAGCTCCTTACCAGATACATGATGTGCAAATATTTTCTCCCATTCATTAGGTTGCCTTTTTGTTTGTTGATGACTTCCTTTGCTATGAAAAAGCTTTTTAGTATGATGTAGTCCCACTTATTTATTTTTGCTTTTGTTCCTTTTGCTTTTGGTGTCAGATTCAAAAATTCATTACTGAAACCTATGTCAAGGAGGTTACTGCCTGTGTTTTCTTCCAAGAGTTTTATTGTTTCAGGTCTACGTTCAAGTCTTTAATACATTTTGAGTTTATTTTTGTGTATAGTGTAAGATAGTGGTCGAGCTTCATTCTTTTGCATATGGCGCTTCAGTTTTCCCAACACAATTTATTGCAGAGACTGTCCTTTCCCCATTGTATATTCTTGGCACGTTTGCCATAAATTAATTGAATATATATGCATGGGTTTATTTCTGGGCTCTCTATTATGTTCCATTGATCTATGTGTTTGTTTTTATGCCAATGTCATATTGCTTTAAATACTATAGATTTATAATATAGTTTGAAATCAGGGAGCATGACACCTTCAACTTTGTTCTTCTTAAAAATAACAGAAAGAATGAGCATTTATTCTTAGGTAGTAAATAAAATAAGTATACTTAGGTTCCCTCCCCAAATGTATACTCATCACAAGGAAAAAAAAAATTTCTAACAGAGAGCTTCACAGGATGGTAGATTTCTTTGTTAACAAACAAAACAAAACAACCCAGAGAGAATGAGCGTGGAATAAGCTATTCTAGGGCACATTTTTTCTCATATTTATAATTGTTTCTGGGGCCCCACAATGGATTGAACAAGGAGACATTGTAGGAATGTTGATTTTTATTTGGTGCATTCTAAATGATCAGCAGCTATTGTTGTCACTGTTTGCCTAAGCTTCATGGCATGACAAAAATGTTTATGATCTTAAGATCCCTCTTTCTGCCATTTTATGGTCTTGATACTTAGAATTTTTCTATCAAAGATGTGAAATAGTAATAATTCAGGTCCTTGCTTTAATTTTATGCAGAAATTAGGATCATCTGTAAATTCTTTGAGCAAAAGATATTGGAATCTATTTGTTTTTCCTCCTGAAATTAATTGCCTCATAAGCAGATCCTCAGTATTCTCTGAACTTAACCCAGCCATGGGTGTCCTGGTTCTAGCTTGCACTGGATCACCAGAGCTAATTATTCAATGTTCAAGAACTTTGCAAGCCCTTTGATGTCCACTGATAAATTAGCCATGGTGGGATTACTGACATGAGGGAAATTGGCAAATATTACAAATGGGAGTTTTTGATTCTTTTTTCAAACACCATCCTACCAGCACATTACTGAACCCAGCATGGGTTGATGAACATGGGACCTTTTGACATATTTACTTGGCAGAGAAAACTCCCAATGTTTGTTAATGGTTCAGAATCGTTCATGCTTATATAGCTGGGTACAGATATAGTTACTGTATCTGCTGGCCCTAAAGACTGTTTCCTTTGTTAGAAAAATACCTTGAGGTTGAGACAATGAGGATCACAATGAATGGTCTTGAAATTATGTAAAAACATTACTAAACTGCTGCATGTATGATGGTGTGGCAATTACTGGAGTTGGGGACTGGAAGAGTGGCTTGAGATAAGAGGAGATGATTATAAGGAGGAAGTGGTCACAAACAATACAAGTATGGAAGTATTTTAAAAGGCTGAACACTTTTCTCTATCCTAAGATTAATACTACATTGAAAATGAAGAATGCCAATTCTTTGTCTCTCTCTCATCTTGTCCCTATAGCAATTATTCTACTACTCTACTTAGTAGATCTTTCCTCTCTCCAGAGAAAAATGGGAATGTTCAAGGTTTAGTAAGGGTATATAGAAATGAAGATAAATAAATACAGATACGTGTGTGTGTGAATTTCAGAAATGTAATTCAATAAAATTTTGTATGGGTTAAATGACTGAAGGCATTGTATTTAGGACTTCTGATTCCTCACTCAATATTTAATTTTATTTAATTTTAAAAAATATTTAATTTCAGAGAATTTGGTAAATAATATCTTCAATATGATCTATACTTTTAATATGCAAAAATAAAAATAGCAAAAAGGACAAATGTAGATTACATAGACATTCCAATTATATTGAAGGATACTCTGAATGAGGCCATTGACTCATTACAGTTTTGACGTCTCAGCAAATTCTTCCCTGTGATGAAGTGTGACGCATATTCAACCTCTAAGACAACATTTCCACATCTTTCTTCCTTTGCTTACATTTATCAGGCCATATTAGACTTACAACTTACCTCCTAATGCTTCATCTAATGGTCTAGGCAAAGGATCTTAATATGTTGGGGACTTAGGGTATGTCTACACTGGAGAAGAAGAAAATAGCCATCCAAACATTTTGCTTCATCAACACAGAACACTTTTTTAGGGGAGCAGGATATAAGAAAAAGGTTATAAACAGATATAATTTAATTATTTACTGAGTTATATATGCCTTAAGTTATAGTTTATATAAAAAATAGACAGTTGAACTCTATGAAAGGAGGAAAAACTATACTCCTGGACTTGAGATGTCCTCAAACTGAGAAGGCATTGGGAAAATTAACTTTTATCTATGGAAATACTTGTTGATCTCTTTATACAAGTTAATCAGTTTATTCTCCCACTTAAAAGTCAACTCACAGTAAGTATCTCCTTATAAATAAATATCTATACCTTCTCTGTGAAGCCCCATGTAATATGCACTAACCTCTTAAGAACTTTAATGGTCTGCCAGCTGTCTACTCGGTCACATTCTTAAATGCTTTATTTTGGTATGTAATAGCTACCACCACAACATGGAAATGTTACTCCCAGCTTTCAAAATATTTGTTAGTTGTATATTTGTGTACAGATATTTTAAAAATTTCCTTCCCCCAACAACAAAAGCTGTATCGAAGGGAGCCAGCGATTATAAAAAAAGGTTGAGACAGAAAACAACAAACTGCTTCTAGCAAACATTCTCTGGTGTATAGAATTTGCTCTGTAACATGGTGGGAACAGAATCAGGATGATATCGATAGGAAGAACCCAACACAACTGACGTTAATGAACTGCAGCTCTTGTAGCAGTAATCGTGGCAGGAGGAGGGGACCAAGACTCCCAATGATGAAGACAATAGATTTCATCTTTGAAAACAGGAAAACTTGTATTTTATTCGTACTCTAGCCTCAAAATACTATGCCTATTGAATCTCTATTATTAACTGATTGACATGACTCCTTCACAACATTGCTTCCTAATCATTTGCATCATTCTCTTTTTCAGCTAGATTTTTAGATGGTGTGTATGCACACAAATGCACAACACAAACTACGGCTTACTGATTAAAACTTTAATACTGACTCTGACATTATTGTTACATACAGTTTTTAGCTCTTAAAAATGTTAAGGAAACAAAAATAATGTGAACAAAGTCATAAATATAGAGAAATAGACTCAAGTTATTTTCCATCACTTAATTAAATCAGTGCTGTCACATAAATGTTCTTTTAGATGTTTTATGAGTAATTTTTTAAAATAATTTTTATTTGAATTTGAAAAGCATAGTGCAAATTTGTTTTTCTACAGCAGCTGTATGGTCCTAATTATATTTTACTTGGGATGTTATTAAGTTACATTGTACTACCTGAATCTCCACCTTTGTAGCAGAGGTAAGTGGCTGAGGCATGGATTGAGAGACTGGGAAAGGATAGTCTCTGATTTAACTTTTACCACAGTCAAGTCACATGTGAATAAACAAAGTATTTGAATATCATTCATAGGACAAGTAAAATACTGAATTTGTAATTACCTGTATTTTTTATGAAAGCCTAATTGGCATCATGTAGCTGAGAAAACTGAATATCTGTAATATGTAGGAAGAAATACAATGACATTTCTTCATTTATTCTCATATTCTGGGGGTATATATATTTCTAGAAAATAATTTTATATATTCTGGTTTAATCTCTGACTATATTTCTGTATTTCTAGGTCTCATGTTGACATTTATACTTCAGCATCAAAGTAATAAAATGAATTTGAGTCAGAAAGTTTTCCCAGTTCCTGGCCTTAATAACGGGCAATGTCTATTCTTTTCCGGGGTTCAGCCTTCTCTCTTGGGAGGGAAAATGTTCTGTGATATTCTCTCTTCGCCTTGCCTACTGATTTAATTGGGCTAAAGTGAGGTAATCTTGGGTCTTTGTACAGTGTTCTAATCATTTTTTATCCTGATGCAGTTTTATTCCAGTTCTGCTCCATTTCCTCCTGTTTATAACTTTTAGGGAAGCTTCCAACCCAATCTTGAGTAATGGATTCTTAGAGTCAACCTTCCTATTATCTACTGCAGTCTAATTCTTCACTGTGATGTGGCCACTTCTGGTAGTCATTTTTATTCTCTTATTTTTTTCCTGGGGCAACTGTGAATGCCACCATTTCCACTGGATCTTGTTCTAGTTCCACACCCTTTGCTGTTACCACATCTCTGGGTCACCTAATGTCAACAGTGCTGCTTCTGTCCCCAAACCTGACACCACAACTATGAGTCTTTTTTCCTTATTCTGCTATAAACTGTGGTGGAGCTCTGGTCTGATTATTTCCTCTGCATTGGCTCTATCTCTTGATAAGGTCTCGAGTCTCTGATAGTACACAACTCCTGCCGCATGTGGGTTATAGCTTCTGAGGTCAATTCAGTTCACCAAATATTCTTAAGCTTTTAGAACAGTACCCAGCATGGTGTTAAGTGTGGGGAAAACAGGGACAAATAAGACAACACCCCAGACCTTAAGGAACTATTCACTTGGCTGGGCTGAAAAAAGGAAATTGCAAATCAGTGTAAGTCCTACTTAATAGTACTGATGGTTTCACTACTGTTTCTATTCCAGCTTGCTCCAGCACTCACCTTTACTACTGGGTAATCTACAGAGACCCATTGTGGACCTTACAGAGACTATAGGAATTTTTTGTACATTAGCAAAAATAGGTCCTGGCTTTGTGCTCTCCAGCTCATCATCAGTGTCTCATCTTGTACTGCTTCCCTCTTGTAAATCCTACAAAGCACTGACAGCATGCCCTTCTCTGACTAAAAGTAGATCTTATTAGGCTCTAAATGGTAAAACAGACATTGCTCTTTTGCATCTACCACTTTAAACAAGTATCTTTTTGACATGCATTCTTCACATAAAAAAATCAATAAATTCATCAGTTTTTTTTTGCAAACAAACACTAAAAACCACAGGAAGAACTGTGTTTTTATATAAACAAAATGGAAATTAAAAATGGGTCCATAAAATTCCAAACTGATGATTCTCTTTCTAGATATTGATTAAAGAATTATACATTTTATGTGGGGCAGATGCTCTTTTTAAATATTTTCCTCACTTCTAGAATAAAAATAGGAATCCTAAGCTACAGCAGAAGACACACTTTACATTTTCATTAGTAGCCAAAACATATAGCATTCTTAATTTTTTGAGCATAGTAATAGCATCAGATGAATTCTTTATTATCTCTAATTTACCCTCCAATAACAAACATGTATTCAAGTCAGGAAATTTTCTCAGTTGTTGGCCTTGAGTATATCTATTATACTTTCCACACAACAATTATTGCTCATGAATTTTTATGAAAGCAACTTAACAGTATATTATAACTGAGTCTATATGCACACAGTGAATTGGGGAATTGTCACACTCAGATATAATGCAAATTACATAATACTTCCAACTAAGATAACTGCCTATTTCAGGTCAATAGTCTTTTGGCTTGAACTGCAAAGAATTTTCCAACACACTATTTGGCATGTATGGCCATGATCTTAATCAGTCTTATCATATCTTGTTTCAAAATGCCAATGCTTTTAAGTACTTAATAATTAAATATGGATGATAAAACATTCCCTGGCATTAAAATGGTACACTGGACTGTAAAATTCACAATAGAGACACTAAAAATTAAGGTGACAGTCGATAGCCAGATGGCTTCTTTGATGTTCTAAAATACACATGAAAGATTTTATTAATTTTACCACCATCTGGGATATAGTTGAAAATTAGCATCTATGGGCACTTAAATTCAAATATAATCTGGATTTCACAATGTGTTCTCCTCCAACTTCTGCTGTTTTTCTATTTGGTGACACTGCATGGCATCATTTTAGTTCTTTTCCATGTGCATGCAGAAATAGGATACCTGCCTTCTGTCAGGACAATATTGATAAAAGTACTTGAAATTGAAATGAGAAAACATTTTTGTATATATCCAAGGTGGTAATTGATTCTTATGCAAATCTTAGCTCATTGCCTTATGAAACCTATCATTATATGCTTTCGACAATAAACATTAATTTGACTTCACCTTCACTAGCTCTTGATATGTTTTATATCAAGCATACTTTTCAAGTTAAAAAAGTAAGGAACAATTTTTTAAAATAAGTGTGCATCCAGAGAAGTGGATTAGACTGGTCATTTAAATGATAGTTTGCCCATGGATAAGCAGGTCAACCTTACTTAAGTATAATGCAATTTCTCTCCTGTGAATTTAAGGTACTGAAGCTTCAGATGGCATTCACTCTACCAGACCAGGGATTGGCAGACTATGACCCCTGGACCAAGTCCAGCTCTCATGCTTTTTGACTGCCCTTGCACTAAAGTTGTTTTGTTTCATTACATTTTAAACAGTTGTAAAAAATCACTAAGCAAATAAACACATAAATATTAAGAAGACTATGTGACAGAAACTATATGAGAGCAAAGATATTTACTATCTTTGCATACATGATGAGCATTCTTTTCAACCTAAGATATTTACTCTGGCCTTTAGCAGAAAGTTTGCCAACCTCTGCAACTAGATTGCAAATTAATATAAAGATTTGGGTCTATTGGTCTCAACACTGACACTGGATGGCAATAATTTTACAAGTATAAGAAATAATCACCAAAAATCATCCTTCATAAATATGGCAGAGTTCTTAGTTGAGTAGTGCTAAAAGACCAAAATCTAATTGGCTAATATGTCAAAGCACTGACAGTACTTAGTGTAGATGGTTGGGAATTTAAGTTAATTGTTAATATTAAGGTATTTTAATTAGCTTTTTTCATAACCCTAAAACAAGTAATCATATTTCTTCCTGAATTTAATAATAAAAAATTTTGTAACATCTTTGAATTTTATAAACTACTACTCTCTTGTCTCATTTAATATTCAGAAAGATCCTGGGTTTTCCTATTTGTTTACAAGATTTACATAAAGCCATGCAGCTACTTAGTGATAAACTTTGAGTTTATTAATTCAAGTTTCCTATCCCCAAGTCCCATGCCCTTTCCTCTACATAGGGTCACCTCTCATCAGGAGAAAAACAAATAAATAAATAACAAAACAGAGAAAATTCTAAAATAATTTTATCAAGGGAAAGAAAAGAGAGTTTTCTTATGCACGTAAAAATGAGTAAAAAGCATACCAACCTCAAATAAACAAGTAGACTGCAAGTTTAAATAAATCGTTTAGTTCATTATTTTTTCTTTAAGAGTTAAATTTTCAGTAAGTACAAATAGAAATTCAAGAAATTGTAGTGAAAATTTATTAGCACTAAGTTATAAAATAACTGTCTCTTTTATAAATACAGTAGTTTAAAATGGCTATTGTGAAACTGTTTCTTGTATATTTCTACTCTCAGGTAGAAGAGATCAAAATCATTAGATGTTGTCATATCTCCTGATAAAATCAAGATAGCTGTGAAAGTACACAATAAAAAAAATTTCATAGCTCTTTTAATATGTTATAAATCAAAAATAATACAGTGTAAAAATACTGGTGGTATGACATTCACATTTTTCCTCCAATTTCCTTTTTTTTTTTGGCTAAACATCTTGTTTAACGCTAGTAGAGCAGAAATGTATCATTTATTTCAAATTATAAATGTAATATATTTTAGTAAATGGTAAGGGATTACATTTCCTCATTGATATTCACTAACTTAATATAAAGTAAAAGTTACAGTATTTCTGAGTCATGTAGATATCTTTTTTACCACAACCATTAGTGTTGGTTTGTAAAACTATAGCTTTATTATTCTATTAAAACCTTTTATACTGCATTATAAAATATGGAGCACTCTAGTTTTCCCTATAGTATAGAATCTTCCACACTTTTAGGTTTTTATAACCTCACTGAATAAAACACTTTCCAAGTTACCGATTTTTTTAAAATATAAAAATTTTAAGTATCAATAGCAAATACACTTGATGAAATAACCAGGCTTTCTTTTATTTTTTTAATTTAATTTAATTTAATTTATGTATTTATCTTTATACAGCAGGTTCTTATTCGTTATCTATTTTATACATATTAGTGTATATATGTCAATCCCAATCTCCCAATTCATCCCAACACCACCCTCCCAGCCTCGTTTTCCCCTCTTGGTGTCCATATGTTTGTTCCCTACATCTGTGTCTCTATTTCTGCCTTGCAAACTGGGTTCATCTGTACCATTTTTCTAGTTTCCACATGTATACATTAATATATGGTATTTGTTTTTCTCTTTCTGACTTACTTCACTTTGTATGACAGTATCCAGGTCCATCCACGTCTCTACAAATGACCAAATTTCATGCCTTTTTATGGCTGAGTAATAGTCAATTGTATATATGTACCACATCTTCTTTATCCATTCATCTGTCGATGCGCATTTAGGTTGCTTCCATGACCTGGCTATTGTAAATAGTGCTGCAATGAACATTGGGGGTGCATGTGTCTTTTTGAATTATGGTTTTCTCTGGGTAGATGCCCAGTAGTGGAATTGCTGGGTCATATGGTAATTCTATTTTTAGTATTTTTTTAAATTAATTAATTAATTAATTTATTTTTGGCTGTGTTGGGTCTTCGTTTCTGTGCGAGGGCTTTCTCTAGTTGCGGCGAGTGGGGGCCACTCTTCATTGCGGTGCACAGGTCTCTCACTGTCGTGGCCTCTCTTGTTGAGGAGCACAGGCTCCAGACGCGCAGGCTCAGTAGTTGTGGCTCATGGGCCCAGTTGCTCCGCGGCATGTGGGATCTTCCCAGACCAGGGCTCAAACCCGTGTCCCCTGCATTGGCAGGCAGATTCTCAACCACTGTGCCACCAGGGAAGCCCCTATTTTTAGTATTTTAAGGAACCTCCATACTGTTCTCCATAGTGGCTGTATCAATTTACATTCCCACCAACAGTGCAAGAGGGTTCCCTTTTCTCCACACCTTCTCCAGCATTTGTTATTTCTAGATTTTCTGATGATGGCCATTCTGACCGGTGTGAGGTGATACCTCATTGTAGTATTGATTTGCATTTCTCTAATGATTAGTGATGTTGAGCATATTTTCATGTGCCTCTTGGCCATCTGTATGTCTTCTTTGGAGAAATGTCTATTTAGGTCTTCTGCTCTTTTTTGGATTGGGTTGTTTGTTTTTTTAATATTGAGCTGTGTGAGCTGTTTATATATTTTGGAGATTAATCCTTTGTCCATTGATTCATTTGCAAATATTTTCTCCCATTCTGAGGGTTGTCTCTTCATATTGTTGATGGTTTCCTTTGCTGTGCAAAAGCTTTTAAGTTTCATTAGGACCCATTTGTTTATTTTTGTTTTTATTTCCATTACTCTAGGAAGTGGGTCAAAAAAGATCTTGCTGTGATTTATGTCAAAGAGTGTTCTTCCTATGTTTTCCTCTAAGAGTTTTATAGTGTCTGGTCTTACATTTAGGTCTTTAATCCATTTTGAGTTTATTTTTGTGTATGTTGTTAGGGAGTGTTCTAACTTCATTCTTTTACATGTAGCTGTCCAGTTTTCCCAGCACCACTTATTGAAGAGACTGTCTTTTCTCCATTGTATATCCTTGCCTCCTTTGTCATAAATTAGTTGACCATAGGTGTGTGGGTTTATCTCTGGGCTTTCTATCCTGTTCCATTGATCTATATTTCTGTTTTTGGGCCAGTACCATACTGTCTTGATTACTGTAGCTTTGTAGTATAGTCTGAAGTCAGGAAGTCTGATTCCTCCAGCTCCATTTTTTTTTTTCCTCAAGATTGCTTTGACTGAAATAACCAGGCTTTTTAATAGGCTATTATAGGTTTAATGTTAGTATTAATATTGATTGATGCAATATTAATATTAATTGATACAATTTTGCATCAGTTCCAAGCACAGTTCCCAACTTAAGGTAAGTTTTGTCTCATGGACCTGCAGCCAAGGAGATCAGAGCACTAAAAATAGTTTTTATCTGTGGTCTGAGGGTATTCATCATTAATTCCCTACTAAGGGAATTTATGATCTTATATTTCAATTTTGTATTAAGAGAAAAAATCAAAAAAATCACATTTCACAAGTTTAATCACACAGTATTTGCCATATAATAAAATATTTCACTTATACAACCTAAATATACTTTTTTAAATATTAATTTTGAAAGCCAGAGCAAGAAGTGCCAGTCAATTCCCAAACAAGTTCAAGTGTACCTATTAATTTCTGTGACTTATTTGATCCATAAAGACCTTCCTAGTTGAGCATAGCAGAAGCATTACTGTGACTTTCTTATCTCAGTGGAGGATTAAATGGCAGGATTCTACATTGTAGCAGTAGCAGTGTGTCTACTTTGGTCAGGTGTTTTGGGCAACAGTTCAATATTTCTAAGAATAATAGTTCTGCCATTGCATGTGGCATTGGCTTAATTTTCTTACTTCTAAATGGAAAGAGAAAGTTATGACCTAAATAATTAAATAATATCCCTAAAGGACTTATCTCCTCAGGGAAAACATAAAGCAAAATAAATGTGTTTAATTATAATTTGGTCATGCCTAAACTATCATAGCCTGCTTAGATTTTTTTATTTAACTCTATCTTGCACAAAATTATGGCAAATAAACAAACACAGTGAGGATTCCAAATCTTTCTGGTACACAAAATGATACATTCTTTTGGAGAAGCTGGCAATTTAGCAATTTAGAAATATGATTATATATTTAAAGCAACAATAATTTCAATTATATTACAAACATATTTTCAAAAAATTTCACCCAAGATATAAAGGGAGTCTCCATTTCCTTAGCCTCCAATGTTTCCTCTCTTGAACAGAATGGACTTCCTTCCAACATTCACAGATAAGTCAATCTCACCAGCAGGAGCAGATCTGAGAAGGCTGGCCATGTCCAGGTCATGGCCTTAAGACTGCGGGTTCTAGTATTAGGAGTGTGTTCAAAACACAGCCCTGCCATTTGCCAACAATATAATCTCAGGCACAATTAGTTCATGTATCTGAGCTTTGGTTTTTCATCTGTAAAATGGGCTTGAAAATATCACACTTGTAAGGTTTTTGTGAAAATAAATGAGATGATTCATGTAAAATATTTAAGGTAGCACTTGTTTCAGGATATGCACTTAATACATAAATGTTGTCTACTATTATTATTATTTACCAGCTTGTGTCTATGTACATCTGGATGTATAAAAATTTAATCCCAAGCATACTTATTTTTGTGTTGAACTGTCCACCCGTGAACCTGAACCCCACTTCTGAGACTTTGTTCTTGCTTTTGCTTCTATCCTTTTCCCTTTCAACACTCTCAATGATATTATAGCATGCCATTTTTAAGATTCAAGTCAAATTCACTATTTAAGCAAGTCCATTTGAGATATATATACATATCTCCCATTACAATATACTCTACAGTACTATTAATTGGTTCTTAAACAATACCATTACCGGCTGTCTTTTACTTCATTTTTGTTAATAAATCTAGCATGTAGAATATCATTGGGCACATAATAGGTACTCAATAAATATATATCAGATAAATAAACAACTACTTTAATTAAAAACTTTTATTTTAGAGCTACTAGGCAACTAAAGCTTCCCCTCCCCTAGTCCTGTACTGTCAATCAACACTGTATAGAGGAAATAATGTACATACTGCACACTGGTGGATATCCCCTTATAAATCAAACAAGCTGGTTAATTGACACAATATTTAAATTAAGCTAAGTTGAGAGTCTTCTATAGTCATAGTAGCGTAAGTGATGAAACAGTATCATAGTCTTAGCACAGTACTCAATACGTAATGGGAATTCAATTCAATTTAATTTTTTATCCTGTAAGTCAGATAAAGAAATCTTCCTATAGGTTATGTGTGATCTTCCCAAATACTCTTCGTCACAGCTAAATTCTATTAAACATGATGATTTAAAATAACACTGACTAGCATAAGGATCTCTCAGGGGTCGAATAAAATAAAACGCTAGAGGTATGTATATTTCAGGACTTGGCAACTTTTTAAAAATAAGTTGTCAAACAGTAAAATATGTGATGTAAGTTTCCATCAACTTTGGAAAATAGTTTTTAATAAGAGTAGTAAAAATGATACTATCTTAATAATTATAGTCCTGAGATGTTATCCTAAGGAAATTTTAAGAAAGTAAAAATTATGTGACAAAGATGCTAATTACTACAGTATCAAAAATACTGAAATACTGGAAAAAGTAGCTTTAGTTAAATGACTATTTGTAAATTGATAGAATATTATGCAGCATTTAAAATTATAACTGAGTACTATATCATATGAAAAATGTTTAAATACAACTTCAAGCAGAATAAAGCAAAATACAAAATTATATGTTCTCTCTGATTAATAGTGCTCAGCTTATGTTTTCAGAAGATAAAGTTTAGAATATTTTTTTTTCAAATTTCAAAAAGTTTGTCAAATTTCCAAGTGTCGATTTTCCCATTTGGAAGATGATTGGGCTGTTGAATCTGCTAACACTGATAGTTTGAAAAGGGGAATCTGACTCATTCTTCTATGTTACAGTGAGAGGTGAGAAGGGTTGACTCAGTTTCTCTTGCTAATAGAATAAACGATGGAAATTTCTTTACAAGCAATCAGCTGAAAATCAACTTGGGTGCATATCTTTATATTTGGTGATAAGGGATTTATATTTTTTAGAGATTTGTTTATTCCCTTCCCCCAAGGAGTTTTAAAGTACTGCACTGAGATGAAAAAATTATGTATATGTACATTTTTTCATGGTGTGATGGAAATAATAACATATTAAAGTGATCTTACTGCACATTAGCAAACAAATCTAGATAAGACAAAAGCTATCTTGGAAGCAATGAGTCCTCAAAATCAAAGATGCTGGTTATCCATGGGGTACTTTTGGAAGAAGCTAGTCTCTTCTCTGCAGTGTATAATTTAAAATTATGACAGGCAAGCAAAAGTTCTTCAAGAGGAAGAACACTGGGGTTTTGTAAATTTAATCATTCCACATTTTTTAAATAGAGTTCATACAATAATAATGGCTAACCTTTCTTAAACCCCTATTTTTGCTAGTCACCAGCAAGTACTTTTCAGGTGTTATCACATTTAAACTTATTAAACTTAAGATCACAAGATCTTATTGCAATAGGTAATATTTTTATATCTTTTTTACTTAGGTGGAAACTGAGGCTAAGAGAGAAGAAATAACTTGCAAAATGTCACACAGTTTCAGAAAGCCAGGAAAACATTGTACTTTGTGGTAGTTGTTACTGTTTACAATGTTATCTTCATCATCAACAAAGGCTTCCAGGACTAGATTCAATAGTACAGTAAAAATGTACTTAGATCAAAGAATAGCGACTCATTGTGGTATGACATTTGTACCAAAGTTCTTAAGAAAAATATTGGAATCCAAATGTGAGACCACTGATGTAGTATTTGTTTTATTTAAAAAAAGTGTTTGGGATTGACATGTACACTCTGCTATATTTAAAATAGATAAGCAACGAGGACTGACTGTATAGCACAGGGAACTCTGCTCAATATCCTGTAATAACCTAAATGGGAAAAGAATTTGAAAAAGGAATAGATACATGCATATGTATAACTGAGTCACTTTGCTGTATACCTGAAACTAACACAACGTTGTTAATCAACTATATACCTCAATATAAAATAAAAATTTTTTAAAAGGTGTTCTCTATGAACATGACTATTCTTTCAGATAGGTAAGTTTTGGGGGCCATGTGTAAAACCTTTGCAGAAATGGGAGAATAAATTTAGGACATTTCAATCTTTTTCATCATGTTGTTTTCTTCTTTTCCTATGGAATATTCCAACTTGTAAAGCTGAGAGAAGTCAAGGAAATGTCAACTTCTCAGGCTACCATAGCTAAGAAGTGTAAAAACTTGGATTTGAACTCATGGATGTTTGATGTTAAGTCTGAACTCTACTTAGTGGTGATGTAAGAGGAAAGATGGGTAAAGATATGTAGAAAGAAGTCATAGCAATTGTTAGTTGATTCAGCTGAAGAGGTGGAGTAGTTGCATTGGTCACCAGAAACTGCAAATTTGAGGAGCAGGTGACAAAACCATTCACTTTTAAGGTTAGATGGCAGTGGGGAAGCCAATATTAGCCAAAGTATTAATAGCCTATGATCAAGGTTTTCATTAGACCAAGAGACACAGTTTTTTAATTCTGATTTTTATGCAGTGAGAATCTGTATTGTACATAACAGAGGTGTGGATAAGGATTTAGGGAACCTCATACCTTTTTGAATGAATTATAATGGAATCCACAAGAAAGATAACATCTTCTGAGATATAAAGGGAAAAAATGAACTCAAGAAGCTCCAGTTCTGCACGCTGCATGCTTTCTCTCTCAAGGAAAATATAATATCTTGTTAAGTTGTAAGGTTTGTTCAGATAAGCTCCAATATATTGCTTTTTCTACCATAGTGTAAAGATCTTTTTAAGTCCTTAAGACAAAAAAAAAAATCTAAAAACTCAAGGCTTATTTTAATATGTCATTTTGAATAGAATACTCTACCCCCAAGAGTTAGAGATCTATATACCACTGTTAGATTAGATGATTGAGAATGTTATTCTATGAAACTAAGCTTTTTCACCACATTCTCTTAATTTTGTAACTGACATGTCATTTTTATTGTAATATACATGTTTAAAATTTGTTTTAAAAGAATAAACCTATTTATGAACCAAGTGAAAGAACACACTTTCCTTGTTTTGACATAATATCTATAAATAGATATAAGGCTCTTAAAACACTTTAGGCTCTAATTCCATGTGGGTGAAAATGAGACATCCGGGATTCAACCTGGTGCTATAGAAATAAAGGAAAGATTGATTTAAATGTTAAAACTTTGAAGTCAAAAGCACGCAAATGGACTTTTCCATTTACTGTACTTTTATTTCCCCAAGCTTATATTCATCAACATCCTAATAAAACCTGAAGAAAGCAGAGGAAATCTGAAGCTTCTCTGTTCTTGGGTGTTTGGGAAGCAAGAAGGGAAAATTTAAAAAAACAAAAAAAACAACCAAATGTCATAAAAGAGTTGAAAATTTCAGTCATGGAGCAGATGTAGAGTATAATATAGCAGCACTCGTGTTAAGTAAGTTACTCAATCATGAGTCACATAGAAGTTTTGTTTTAACTAGGAAACTAAGTTTCATTTTAATCAGGTATTGGGGAATTTCTGACTTTTCATGTTACAAATGGAGAAGGACATAGCAAAAGTGAAGCGATCTGCATTTTCAAAGAAATAGCTAGCTCTGCCTTTAACCTCGCTCAAATCATATGGCACGTCTTAGTGGTAGCCAAAATATCCGTGCCTTTTCACTTTCTCTGTGATGAAATCCCACCAAACTGGAATTACCTGGGAATGAAGACCTCAGGTATAGGAAAATGGTGAGGACAAGACTACAGAAATCAAGGTAAACAAGGTAAGGAATCCAAATAGGGAAGGAATTACTAAATCAAAAAGTGGGAAAATGGAGCAGTCTTGAACAATGAGTAATTAATGAAGTAAAGATAAAATGAAAGAGAACAAATAAAATCTTATGATGCCTCTCTTAACAAATAGAGATACACAGACATTTTTGAAAAGGAAATGATCATCATAAGCCTTTGTATGTTTCTTGAAGAAGAAAATGAACTAAAGCATTTGCAATTGAATGTATGTTAGAGAAGGAAGTAGATATTCAGCAGTTATGTTATTAACTTGATGAATGCCCATAACCAAACAGACAATTGAGCATCACCTTAACCCTCAGTTCATTTTAGTGCTTGGAATCTCCTATTGATTGTCAGCTAACCAAATAATTATGAATCTCTGCTTTTCTATGTATTGAGTAAATGTTATCTTAGTGGCAACCTTGACTTATGTAAAACGGATAAAAGATGTACGTAATAATCTGCAAATAGGCAAAGTAGAGCCAGTTTAAAAATTCATATTATCTCTTTGATGATCTAAATAGAATTATACCATAAAGACTAAGTATCAAAATAATGCAATCAACAAAATGTCTAAAATAGCAATATCTACTATGTCATGGTCTACTCATATTGGGACATTTCTGTAGAAATGAATAAAATCAAATTACTGCTCAATCTGAATTATTTGTTAAGACTTAAAATACTGTAAATAAATATGTGTTCACATTTAAATAAGATAAAGTTTAAAATATGTAAGTTGAATACAGTATTTTAAAATAACAAATTTGTCATTATACTTTAAAAACTAAAACATACAAAAATGCTTACTATAACATAGATAACATGCCCACGTCTTAATAATATGTTTTGATAATACAATATAAAACTTGCTAGAATAAATGTGGGAGTCAATAAGTATAAGTATTGTAGTTTAATGCCCATGCTTTTTCCCCTTAGGCTGTGAGAAAACAATCAACAATAGGGTGAAAACTCAGAAAAAGCAAACCCAGACAGACAGACTCCTTGCCAGGCTGTCCTTGCTTGAGGAACTAGAAAAAAAGAAGAATCTAGGCAGGTAAAATCACCCAGCTGGGAGTGCAATTAACCTAGAGAATATTATTCTTTGAATTAGTGTTTTGAGGAAAACATACAAATTTCCCTTCAGTCTTAAGTTTATGCCAGACTCATGCCAGGTTTTTAGGGATAACCTCTAATCTAATTTCTGTATTAGATTAGTGTTTGTGTAAGATTGGAATTATCAATTCTATGAATATTAAGTACAACTCATTGCAAACACATCTGAATGTGGTAGGTTTTTTTCCCCTCAATGGAATATTTGAAATTACAGATTTAGTACTTTCGAATTATCAGAAATGTTTACATTACTTATTTCATACCGAGTCTGATTTTGGTGAGTTTTAATTTTCTAAGAATCTACGTATTTCATCTATGTTGTCAAATGTATTTGTAAAAATTTATATCATGTCCACTATATTTTAAATCTCTGCTGCATATATTACTTTTAAGTTATTTATATGTACCATTTTCATCTTTAATTTATCTAGAGATTAGTCTTTTTGTCAGTTTTTCAAATAATCAAATTTTAATGATTTACACTTCTCCTTTCTTTCTTTTAATTCATTTGTTTCCCCTCTTACTATTTCCTTCCCATTTTTTTAGGTTTTTAGTTTGTTGTTCCTTTTCTTCTTTCTTCTTTTGAGCGTTTACTTTGTCTTGATCTTTTGTTAGCACTTTTATGAGTTCATCAGTTTTTCATTAGAGTTCTGAAAATGCTTATTCATTCAGTTCAGCAGTACAGTCCGTTACCAGAAACCTGTACTTGTCAGAGTCTTTTCCATGTATTTCTTGAAGATGAAACCCTTTTATAGGAACATATTTGCAAAATCATCAGAGTACACCCAGAACTGTCTGTAAATGACAAAAGACTTAAAAATGACCACGGTTAAAGATTTGATGACAGTTCATAATAATGCAGTTGACAAGAAAATTAGTTATTTCTGAGATATACATTTTAAAGTAATAACTAGGATTATTACTTATAACATTATACCAGAACATATAAGATTTTTAGAAATTTCATGTAATGTCTGAAACATTTATATTAACATATTTCCATACATATTTCCATACAAGTACAAATATAAGATTTTTAGTAATTTCATGTAATGTCTGAAACATTTATATTAACATATTTCCATACATATTTCCATACTGAGCGTTTACTTTGATCCTTTTCTAACCTTTTAAATTTAGTTATTCAAGTCATTAATTTTGATTCATTCTTCTCTAAATTATATCTTTAAGTAAAACTTTCTGCTAAGTACATATTGGCTCCATCTCCTATGTTATGACATGATGTACTTTTTAAATACTGGTTTTAAGTAATGTTTAGTTTCCTTGTGAATTTTTTCTTTAAACCATAAATGAATTGAAGGGCAGTTAAAAAAAAAACAACTCAACCTATTTGGTATGGTTAATTATATTTTTGTACATTTTAAAATTTTATTGTAAATTTATCATAGATGAGCTCTTTTTAGGCTTGCTTCAGGGCCTCAAGTGTGTGAATTTGGGTAAAAGTTTCACGCTTGCTAAGCAAGAATGTGAGAGTTTCTATGTTCTACAAATGTCCAAGCAACTGTGGTATTCAAATATTTCATTTTTCTTTTTTTTTTTCTGTTGGATCTAATAAGTACTTAGAGGAATATGTTAAAATATTCTGCACATAATGGAGAACTTATTGATTTTCCCTTGTAGTTGCTTTATATAATTATAGTAGATTGGATGCATTAGTAACCTTGAATCTTCACCTCTCCCTGAGTCCATACTCGTTGTTGTGTGCCTTATAGTGCCTGAGAGTGTCCTCCCACTTGACTCTAGCCTTTGTCTTTTTTGGTCAATGGAGTTTTAGGAAACATGACATGACTTGAACAGTACTTCATCAATTGTGCTTGTTTATTGCCATCTGCTGAGATCATGCCCTGGCTAGTCTTTTGGAGACATTCTGGCAAGACTCTCCAGACTACCTGGCAGTTAGCCGATGATGAGTTATACAAGCGAACCTATTTGAGACTTAGAAAAACTATACAATCAAGCCAGGCTTAAACAGCTGACCTATAGACTCATGAGCTAAATATATGTGTATTTTTGAATGCCTCTGACGTTGTGTGTGTGGGTGTTGTTTGTCATGTAAAGATTATTTTAAGAGGAATAATACAGTATTTTAAGCTTTAAAAGGTACAAACATACATTCTATTATTTTATTGGGGATTGATAACATTTTATTATTATTTAAAGACTCTTTGAGAAAGGTAGTATGTTTGACGTTTTTGTTCTTTTACATTGGTAGTTGCTTGCTAAAATCTTCTTTAATCTTTTATGTCTAACTTTTCTTCATTTTCATGCTTTGTGAGCCTCTTTTATATAATATACAGTAGAGAGGATAGTGGCTCTCATAGTCAATAGAAATTCGTATGGCTTATGTTGCCTTGCTTGTGCTACTGAAATGGAGCAGGACCCTATGGTCCTTTTCCCTCCCCCACCACCCCATGTCCTCTGCCTGCCTTTTGCCTGTGGAAGAACTTTAGCCAAAGGATAAATTTAATCAGAGAAGTGAGAAAATGCAGAAACAAAGGAAAACAGTCAAACAGGACAAAACAATAATAGTTTAGTCATTAAACAAATTCAAGGACCTTTACTTCCTTCTCAAGGGCTATAGATAATATTCTGAGCCATATCCTTTGAGCTGTCTTATAGATACTGAAACCTCTACCAGGTGGAAGAAGTTAACTACATAATGACCAGACTGTAGCCATGACATAAGCTGTCACCATTCTGAGAATTGGCCTGAAAGAAATGGGAACAAACTGACCCTGGAACTGAAGATTAACTATACTTAAAACAATCAAGATGACACTGATCAGACCACTGCATAATCAATTTCAAGATGACGGTCAGAGCTGACTGTGCTGTTTCTGCATGGAGCCCCCTCGCTCTGTCTATAAGAGCCCTTACCCACTGATTGTCAGTGGTGGGGGGGGAGCTTAACCTTGGGACAGGAGTCCGCCCTCTCCCCCCGCACCGCCGGTTGCCGGCATCCAAAAGAAAACAAACTTGCCTCTCTATTGCCTTTTGAGCAGTGAGCAGCCAGACACTCAATTTTGGTTACAATACTTGTAAGATAAAGAAATCTGCGCAAATAACATACAGAGTTAAACCGAAGTTGGACACCTCTTACCCACTTCAACTTAACCTTCTAGCTTATTGTCAAGGAATCACAAAGTATAAAAATCCTTTTGGCATATTGCCTCTTTGATAGGCTAACACTGGATTCCACATTAACGTTAAGTAATACAGCTGGAGGACTGAATCTATATAAAGGAATTCCAGCAAAATATAGTAAGTTCCTTGCCAAAAAGTGGGCTAGGCCCTTTGACATTGTCTCACGCATCCCCATGACTGTATGTTGCAATGGAATGAATACCTTGGATACTCATCTTTTATTATCAGTCTGTCCTACACTCTGAGCTTGAGTTGGAAGGACCATTCACCACAGCCATATCAGATCCATCACCACCAAAAAACATGCATTACTCTTCAGCATGTAAATGATACTACCTGAGATGGTGGAAGCTTTGCACGGCACACATATGCCGCCACCATCTGTGGTAGCTTTGGCCTAGAGGAAAGAGTGGGCCAACTTGCATCCATAAGCAGGGAAGAGTGTGGTGTGAAGCAAGTGAGGCACGAACTTGGGTGCAAAATTTAAGATGCCAAAAATTTAGATAAAGTATTTAACTAGAAAAATAATATTTTAGTGTCATATTTTTTAAAAAATAAAAAATAATACAAAAATTCATGATGAAAGAAATACCAAAATTTAAAATAAAGACAGGATCTGATAATACTGTGAGCTCCCAGAGTTTTCACCTTTCCTGCCTAAATATCATAAGATCCTTCCTCAACTGTTGCCTAAAGGACAATTTTTGGGGTGGGTATTAGGTTTTTCTCATGTATAAATAAGAAACTGAAATTTTTATGTCAAGAATATGAAGTTTGATGTTCCCCAGTCTCTGGAAGTGAAGGTGGCTGTATTCTTGAAAACTTGGTTTAAAATTCTTTGATTCTGGAATGTTTCCCTCCCAAGCTTAGCTGAATTTTCTTTTTGTTTACATTCTGAAAATCTTTTTCTTTGACTACTGTGTTTACTTTATTTATTGTAATTTCTGATTTTTTACTTTTAAAGTTTAGTAT
The DNA here is from genome assembly GCF_028023285.1 of Balaenoptera ricei. Taxonomy (NCBI): domain Eukaryota; kingdom Metazoa; phylum Chordata; class Mammalia; order Artiodactyla; family Balaenopteridae; genus Balaenoptera; species Balaenoptera ricei. Next base: position 139,217,167 of record NC_082642.1, read on the forward strand.
GCTAACTTTTACTGGGGTTACTGATTTATTAGGGCTTATTTCTAACATTGTATTTCTCTTCTGTGTCTGTTTTATTTGTCTTATATTTTAATATATCTAGTTATCTTAACACAGTCTAAATTTATTCAGTTTCATTAACCCTTTAACAAATAATCCATATTTTTAAAACTTATTTAGTCCCCAAATTTCCTTGTAATTAATTTTATCTTTTTTCCATAAGCAAAATAGATCATATCTGTCTTTTTGGAGGACTTCTGCATTTGTAGATCTATCTTTCATGTCAATAATTTCCTCTTCAGTAATATTTAATATGCTGATTAACCAATCTACTACATCTTGGCTTTTTAATTTTTATAGTTATTCCTTCAAAAATTCTATTGTGTTATTTATTTTTTAAATTGTTGCATTACTTCTTGTAGATTATAATTCTTTCTCCATATGTTCAGGCCTCATAATTTTCCTTTATAATGGATTAAATGTTTATTTTACATTTTATTTCTAATAAGCCTGAATTCTAAACACTTCATGGGTTTAATTCTGATGTCTATTGCACCTGCTGATAATTAAGGTATTCTACTTCTTTGGTAATTTTTAAACTCATGTTGACTATTTTTTTTCTTGAAACCCTACTCTTGGCAGTTACTTGAGGCCTGAATTAAAATAGTGTCCCTTAAAATAGAAAGTGTGTTTCTGCCTGTTGCCAGAGGTATTATCAACCATTAACATTTTAGTTCTTCACTTAATATTTGCAGATCTGCAAGTCAAATGAATTCAGTCCAAAATCTGTGTAGGGTCAACTTGTCAGAGTTTCTGAGAAGATTTTTGTTTTCTTGCAGCTGAGTATTATGGTCAAGATTTTTTTTTGCTGCTCTCTTCTGTTTCATGGATACATTCACATAAACTGAAGGTATATTCCTTTGGTGCCCAAATGTATATGGGTTGTTTTTTAGAATTCTTAACTTGGGCTTTTCCTGGTCATTCTTGCATGTTCTCTTTTCTTTCTTGCTTTACATAGGCTAAATTTCACCAGGGTTTGCCAAAAGCCCCAGGGAGAATATTCTCTTTGGGGTTTCCTTACCCTCCATGAATCCTCCTTTTACTTTATTATTAGCCTCAGAGAATACCTGACATTAAAAAAAAAAAAAAAAGTTTATTTCAAAGATTATTTTAAACTATTTTCTCTGACAGTTTAGTTATTTTTTTAAAAAGTTGCTTTCATTAAAGTGTTTCTCAAATATTTCATATCACGACATGCATAGAAAATGCTAAAATTATATGACATTGAAAAAAAATGAGTAAGTCATTGATGTTGGAAGCAGCTGGCCTAATATTTCAAGTCTTGTTCAACTAAGTAGGTGCCTGGGGGGATAAATATTTCTGCAGACTTTTTACCTTTCTGTGCACACTTGTAACTCATTTGTGGAAAACAAGATTGCAGTAATAATACATGGATTATGAAGATTTTTATTTTTTATTTTTTTGGTTTAGTAAATTTTGGTTGCCACATGTTTGTAACATGTAAAAGCATTTTTTTGTTTAACTGTGAAAATTTCTGCAACTAAAATTTTTTCTATTGAAAAGTTATCAACCTGTTCCTAAACTTGTACTCAGTAGCTCATACCTTTAATAAGACATTAAATAATAAAAAGTAAAAAAAAAAAAAAAAAATTTTGTCGATATCACATACAGACTATACCAAAAAAAGAAAAACCTCTTGCAAAAAGTGATATATGAAATCTACAGTACATGAGCTCTGCCCCATTCCATTTATCAAAGTCTAGCTGTTCTCTAGGTATAAAGAGATAACTCTGCTGTTTCCCAAGGGTATATAAGCAGAGCACTAACACCAGATGAAAAATAAATGTACCTATTCAAGTGAAAAAGTATGGCAAGTGCATCTGTTATTTATGACACCAATTATTTCATGAGTTTGCTGCTTTGTTTTCGATATAAAAATGACAAACAAGGGCCATAGTGCATTTCTATATTAGCCATGTCTATGTATGTAAATCATAATGGAAATTGGAGAGATTCATGTAGATAATTCAGGCCAACAGTGCCATTTCACTTGAAATGAGGGTAAATAAAAGGTAAGAAAACAGACTTTTGTTATCATATAACTTATAATTTTAGTCTTTGAACTTATAAATAAAGATATGTAGCCAACTGAAAAATACTATTATATGTGCTTTCAGAAATGTAATGTAATTTAATCTTCTCTCTCTCTCTCACACACACACACACACACACACACACACATGCATGCATATACACTTGGAATTTGACATCTGTATAAGAATACTGAAGCTCAGAAAGATAACTGCATAAAGTCACATAACTAAACCACACTGCTGAACTTTATGACCATTTCTGCCAGATTACAAGGACATATTCATCTTACCATATCATCTTATATCATTAAAATTAAAATTTTGCACTGGATTATGGTAGATCAAATTATAATGCAAGGAGCTCTCAAAATGAAATATATTTGATGATGTATAAAAATAATTATAAAACTTTTTCTTAACACCTCTTCAATCTTTAGGTATTAGTACAAGATTTAAATAATGCTATACTGAAGCTTTCATGTTTAAAGTTTTCATGTTATCCTTTATATTTAATTAACTTCTAGGTATGTAAATTATATTTATATTGTGTTGGTTAACAATTTGGCTCACTGTAAGAGAGAAGTTGGATCATTGTGTGTTAGGAGTTAATTTACACAAAGAATGTTTTCATTTGTAATCGAAATATCTTGTCTTTAAAATTATTTCCTAAAAATTTATTATATTTAAAATTATTTGAAAATACTGAATTATCAAAAATGGATCCATGATAAACGATGAGATTGTGGTATTCTCTATGAGTAATCAAATTTTTTTTTTAGTTTGTAAAGAATTATCAACAATATTAGAGGTCGTTTGTGTGTGTAAAACAAATGGCAGGAACAAGAAAGAACGTAATATATTAATGTATTTATGTAATATTAATTAATTGTTTAAATAGTAAAATAATATATACAATTGGCTAAATGTTCAATATTATTATTGTTACTTATATATAAGTTCATTTCCTCAAACACATTTAAAATTAAACTCATTTTTTGGTCTACCTTTTCTTATCCTGGTGCTTCACCTCACCCTTTAGTGCTCTGTCTCTCAAATCTTAAAGTCAATTTGGCCACTGAAATGTGTTTTTTCCACAAGGAACATGGTGTTTCCTGAATGGACATTCCTTATTTTCAAATAAAGGGCAATGTTTCTTGGATAAAGGCGGTGGCTAGTGCATATGCAGATTTGGAGCAGAGGATCAAAAATATTACTCATGATCACTGCTGGATTACATAGTCAGTGACTTTAGTGAATGCAGAAAGACCAAATATTGTTGGGAAATTTTTCATATTTGATATTTTAGTAAAAGCATCAATATGCTATTATGAGAAAAGTAAGAATTTGATTGAACTTCCTGACAAGGTCTATAAAGGACTTAATATAGAGATGAATAAAGAACAGTGAGAGTAATATATACAATGAAATATTACTCAGCCATAAAAAGGATGAAATAATGCCATTTGCAGCAACATGGGTGGACCTAGAGATTATCATACAAAGTGAAGTAAGTCAGACAGAGAAAGACAAATATCATATGATATCACTCATATGTGGAGTCTAATTTAAACAATGATACAAATGAACTTATTCACAAAACAGAAACAGATTTAAAGATACTGAAAACAAACTTATGATTACCAAAGGGGCAACATGGCGAGAAGGGGTAAATCAGGAGCTTGGGATGAACATACACACACAACTATATGTAAGATAGATAACCAACAAGGACCTACTGTACAACGCAGGGAACTCTACTCAATATTCTGTGATAACCTATATGAGAAAACAATCTAAAAAAGAATGAGTATATGTATATGTATTGGGTTGGCCAAAGAGTTCATTTGGTCTTTTCATAAGATGGCTCTAGTAGTGCTTAGTTGTCTCTAACTTCATTTGAAACAATTTTGTTAGATTGTATTGTGACAGCTATCATATCAGCATGCAATTAAAAAATAAACTTATCAAAATTGGTGAATTTTTGTGTAGCCATTTTAATATTGAAGATGGAAGAAAAAAGCAACATTTTTGGCATATTATGCTTTACTATTTTGAGAAAGGTAAAAACGCAGCTGAAATGCATAAAAAGATGCAGTGTATGGAGGAGGTGCTGTGACTGATAGAACATGTCAAAAGTGGTTTGCAAAGTTTCGTGCTGGAGATTCCTCACTGGACGATGCTCCATGGTCGGGTAGACCAGTTGAAGTTGATAGTGATCAAATTGAGACATTAGTTGAGAACAATCAACGTTATATCATGCAGGAGATAGCCAACATACTCAAAATATCCAAATCAAGTGTTGAAAATCATTTGCACCAGCTTGGTTATGTGAATCACTTTGATTTTTGGGTTCCACAATAGTTAAGTGAAAAAAACCTTCTTGACTATATTTCTGCATGCAATTCTCTACTGAAACGTAATGAAAATGTTCCATTTTTAAAACAAATTGTGGGGGGCTTCCCTGGTGGCGCAGTGGTTAGGAATCTGCCTGCCAATGCAGGGGACACGGGTTCGTGCCCCGGTCCGGGAAGATCCCACATGCCGCGGAGCGGCTAGGCCCGTGAGCCACAACTACTGAGCCTGCGCGTCTGGAGCCTGTGCTCCGCAACGGGAGAGGCCGCGACAGTGAGAGGCCCGCGCACCGCGATGAAGAGTGTACCCCGCTTGCCGCAACTAGAGAAAGCCCTCACACAGAGACGAAGACCCAACACAGCCAAAAATAAATAAATAAATAGATAAATTTTAAAAAAAAAAGAAAAAGAGAGTTTGTTCTTTAAAAAAAAAAAAAAAACAAATTGTGAATAATGTGGAACAGAAGAGATCATGGGGCAAGTGAAATGAACCACCACCAACCATACCAAAGGCCGGTCTTCATCCAAAGAAGGTGATGGTGTGTATATGGTGGGATCGGAAGGGAGTCCTCTATTATGAGCTCCTTCCAGAAAACCAAATGATTAATTCCAACAAGTACTGCTCCCAATTAGACCAACTGAGAGCAGCACTCGAAGAAAAGCGTCCAGAATTAGCCAACAGAAAACGCATAATCTTCCATCAGGGTAACGCAAGACTGCATGTTTCTTTGATGACCAGGCAAAAACTGTTACAGCTTGGCTGGGAAGTTCTGATTCATCTGCCGTATTCACCAAACATCGCCACACCATCGGATTTCCATTTATTTCGGTCTTTACAAAATTCCCTTAATGGAAAAAATTTCAATTCCTTGGAAGACTGTAAAAGGCACCTGGAACAGTTTTTTGCTCAAAAAGATAAAAAGTTTTGGGAAGATGGAATTAAGAAGTTGCCTGAAAAAAAGGCAGAAGGTAGTGGGAAAAATGGTGAATACGTTATTCTGTAAAGTTCTTGGTGAAAATGAAAAATGTGTCGTTAATTTTTACTTAAAAACCAAAGGAACTTTTTGGACAACTCAATTTAACTGAATCACTTTGCTGTACACCTGAAACTAACACAACATTGTAAATCAACTATACTTCAACAAAATCAAAAAAGAAAAAAGAAGACAATGAGAGTGGGCCCCATCTCATAAGAGAAAAAGCAGAGTTTGTTAGGAAAGGACAAAAATGAGAGAAAAGGAAGGAGGGTGGGTAACTGCCGACCACCATGGCTCATGTTTTTCTTAAAGTGCAGCATTTAAGGTAGCTATCCCTTTAGGTTTTGCCTGCTAGTAGTTTTATGTGCATTTGTTTTTATCTAACCTAAGTAGGTTCTTTCTCCAGTTTCTCCTTAGCACACCTTGCCTTATTAAGAGCTCCAGTGAAAAACTAATATGTGACCCGAACTCTTAGTAAGATGGCAAAAAACATATGTGGTTCTTCAGAGCTTCCAATATGCAGTGGGACTATGCTGTTTTGAAATGCCAGTTTCTTTTTGGTCAGTACTTGGGGACAACCTACTTTACTTTCCAGCATGATTGGTATATCTCTCTGCTGTTAGAGAGAAATAACCCCTAGATCCCTTTTCCATTTCAGTGGAGATAATGATGCACTGAAATAGCTCTCTGGTGCACCTGAAACTGCGACATTGCCAGGAAGTTTATATTTCAAAGCAAAGAAGTTACATTCCATTAGGTGTTAGTATCTAATAAATATGCAGTATACTGAAAGACTTCCAAGGGAGATGGAGAGTTGGTACATATTTCTAAAATTGTTTGACAGACATTAAAAGTGATATAAATCACAATAAAATAGAGATGAAAACTTCATCTACAGGAAAACTAGACAAGTTCCCATCATCATCCCACACATTCTGAAATATCAACCTGATGCAATGAAATTTTTATGAAGCTGAAAGAAGATACCAGGAGCTAATACTCAATTTTCTGGCAAGGGAAGAAAGTGCAATTAGAAGACTATATACAAGATTATTTTTAAAAAAACACAGCAATATTTCTTTTCCTGAAAAAATAACAGCTGCAGCCCTGGATAGAATATCAAGAGCATACGGGGTGAATTATTTGGAAATCAGACTTGAAAGTAGGTCCTGCAGATAGAATTCCATCATGGAAAGCAGTGTTCTTCAGATTTTAGCATGCAGCAGAATGCTCAGGAAGCCTTCTTCAACAGCGATTACTGGTTCTCAATCTCAGAATTTCCAGCAATTACTTCAGTAAGGCTGGAGTGGTGCCTGAGAATTCGCTTCTCTGAAAAGTTCCTAGGTGATACCAAAGCTGCTGGTCTGGTACTATACTTTGAGAACCTCTGGTATAAATGACTTGGTTATTGTGGTTGGTGGTGGTGTTATTGTTCAAAAGACTTAATTTTTTAAAGCAGTTTTAGGTTTACAGAAAAATTGAGAGGAAGGTACAGACTTTTCCCATATAGCCCTCTGCCTCCACACATGCATATCCTCCCCCACTGTGAATATCTCCCACCTGAGTGGTACATTTGTTGTAATTGATGAACCTACACTGACACAGCATTATCACCCAAAGTCTATAGGTTACATTAGGATTCACTCTTGGTGTTGTTCATTCTGTGGGTTTGGACAAATGTATTGGAACACGTATCCATCATTATGGTATCATACAAAGTAGTTTCATTGCCATAAAAATTCTCTGTGTGCCTACTATTTATTTGTACCTGTCCCCCAGCCCCTGGCAACAACTGACCTTTTTATTGTCTTCATACTTTTATCTTTTCCAGAATGTCATATATAGTAGTTGGAATCATACAGGATGGAGCCTTTTTAGATTGCTTTATTTCACTTAGTAATATGCATTTAAAGCTTTTCCATGTCTTTTCATGGCTTCATAGCTCATTTCTTTTTAGCACCAACTAATATTCCATTGCCTGGATGTAGCACAGTTTATCCATTCACCTACTGAAGGACATTTGGGTTGCTGTATAAATAACTTTTAAAAATGTGTTTTATTTTTGTCTTCAGACTAACTTCCCAAGGAGAAAGAAAATGGTCTGAAGACAAGGAAACAAGCTTATTCTAATTTCTGTGGGTAGGGGGTAGGGGAGAGAGCACACTAAAAAAACTACAGTGCTACAGGAGAAAAAAAAAGGGGGGCTGGTATCATGTTGGGATAACTTTGGGCTGTATTAGCTTGTTAGGCTAAATGACATTCCCAAGAATTCCCTTTCTAATATGTTTCCAGTTAGGGCAGTCTATAAAAAACATATACATCAACACACCTATTATAAAATTTAACCTAAATATTTCCAAGTATAACCAATGTGAACAATAGACATTTAGATCTTTTCTAAATATTCCAAATTATAAGAGAGCAATATTCCATAACAATAATCATAATTATTTATGCAAAACTATGCAGTAAGCTTTCAGATTTTTAGAGTAGTCAATGTAAGTTATCAGTGAAAAGGAGAAGAAAGAAAGAAATTTAAAAATTACCAGAATTTTCTCATGCATTTTCTAAGGTAGAACAGAAGAGCATTAAGTTGAATCTGTAGAAAAAAAAATAGTTTCCTCTGAAGGCTAGAATTAATAATTTCCAGGCAATAAATAGGCTGTTACCTACCAATAAAGAACTAATATTGAGCAACCATGAAATGAAATAGTAAAGGTCATAGGCCCCTTACAAAGACACTGCAAGAATTCAACCTTGATCACTTGAAGTCATTAAAGGATACAAAACAAAACAAAATAAAATGAAACTTTGTCCTAGCTTTGGACGGAACTTAAGTTTTAGTCAAATTTTAAAATATTTTTATAGAAAAAAAGGAGCTAATGCAAAGATAAATTAAGCCATCAATTGATACAGTTTGGAAGTAAATAAATTTTATAATTTGTTTTTAATTTACTGATGACTTTAAAAATTCTTACTTTACAATAGAGACAAAGTGGATAAAACTGTATTTATAGCATGCTTTAGTTTTTTGATACTTCCCTCCTCTTTAAAATTAAGTCAGAAAAAAACAAAAAACAAAAACTGAAGCAGCAGGTATTTTTAAAAAACATTAATTCAAGAAGGTGCCACATAGCTTTTCTGAGTATCTCAAATAATTCACCTAATTACACTCTTTTTTTTTTTCCTTTCATTCTTTGCAGAAGGTTCCCTCCTGCTTTGCTTTCCAATGTCATTGGATATCAGTAATTTACTTAGATTCACTGAGAAAACTGAAGCCTTCGGTTGTGTCTACAAACTTTAAGACTAATTTTTTATTTATCCTACAGCACACATACACACACACGTGTGCAGATTTACTTATCTAAACGGTGTGAAGTGACTTTGTGGGGGGGGCTCATTTCTTACCTGAACACATAAGACTAAAATCTATAGCAGAACTGAGGTAGAAAGATTTTAGATAGGTTAAAAAACTTAAAATACATTCATATTTAAGACAGAGTGCAGGTGAAAGAGTATGAGGCTAAGGTTAAGAACAAGATTGATTCTGATTCTAGATACTTTTACATTTTTAGAGGGTAAATTGCTAGAATATTAAAGAGTTTGAAAATACAAGCATTTGCAAACATAACTGCTAGTGACAGACATCCATACAGATTTATACATTATTTAGGTAGTCTTGAAGAACTGCTTCATGTTTGACAAAATTCTATCATTTTGGCAATGATTTCTGAGACATTGCAAGAAAAAGAAAGAACAAAGAGATCACATCTGTGATCTTTAACTTTCTTTTCAGACCCTAAGTTCTGTTGGTGTAGCTAGCTGTCTATTAATTCCTCTGCCCCAAGCATTCCCTGACAAAGGAAGATACAGCAATTATGGGAGTGGTGTTTCGTTACACATTTGTAACAATCAGGTGACAGTTTTTAAATCCTTGTTCATCACAATACTAGAATAATTTCTCTCAGGCTGGGGGGGTGGTGGTTAAAGAACTATTTCTAGAACAGAAGAAGAAATGGCAGATTGCTTCAGTATATATTTTTTCCTTTAATAGTTTTAGTCAACTGAAAGTCAAATTTATTTAGGGCCCTTCATATTCTCATTTGTGGCTCTTCTCAAATTTTACCTAGGCTCTGTGTGATTCTATGACAATTTAAATTGCTTTGAGAACAAAGACTATTTAAAACAAAATCATATTATGACTGATTCGATAGAGGCACATGAATGTGACAGGGACATCAATAGAAATTTGTGGCTTTAGTGAGAAAGATCTCTCATTCTAAACAACACAAGGCATGGAGAACAGCCTTGGTTCGATCAAAAGTTTGTCAGAATCGTAACTGTACTACACATGTTCATGCCTTCATAAGGGCTGAATAAGCTCTTCAGTGTGGTTATAATTATCTTTTTCTGCATTAAGAATTGTAATGAAGGCCGTGGCAAAATGCTGTTAGCCATGGTGCACCACATGTTGTAATAGTAAGTATGTATTTGGTTGAAGAGGTAGTTGATTGTTATCAAGTCAGCACTACTGAATAAAAATGTGGCAATTCTCTTGAAAAAAAAATCCAAATGCTCTGATACATAAACAAAAGAGATCATTATGTTATTCATTCTCCAGGAAACAGAGCATCCTGGTGACATTTGTACTGAAATAATGCTCGCTGTCCCAATCTATGAATAATCCCAGGTCGAAGGAGTATTCTAAACCCTAACAGATATTCACAGTAAATCCAAATATAGTAAGGACCTCTCTCCCATCCCCTTTATACAGTTGAACTAGACACCAAACATTGAAATATATGTGGTAATAATCATTTTAGAATAGAGACTTATCTTAAAGAAAATGTAAAATAACCTGATAACCACACATGCACTAAATCCTCACAATAAATGTACACTAGACACACATCTGAGTTGTAAGAGTAGTGTGTATATCACAATATGTGCTTTACATTTAAAGTTATTTTTTTTCTAGCCTGGTAAATTCACTACAATTTAGAACACAGTTATGGAATAATTTATGGGAAATACAAAAACAACCTACTTACATGATGTTTTCTTTTCTTTCATTTTCTTCTCTTTTTGAACACAACCTGTGTATATTTTGGAGATTACCAACATTCAGTTAGCCAACCAGTCTCAATCAACAATCTGTTGTGTGAAAGTCTCCTGTCTCTACGTGTTCTATGAATATGTTCAAGAGGAATTTGGCAACTTGATGCCTTTGATGAATTCATTCAGCAGGCGTGCATTTAAAACCCATCGTGAATCATGCGTTCTCCTTGGTATTGTGCTTCATGAGTTATATGCACATGACCTTTTCCTCTGAATCTCAGTCTAGTGATAGAGGTAGGAGTACAAAAAAAGAGCCATGATAAACCTCAGTATGTAAGGCAAAGAATACATTCCTGACCACTCTAGAATGCAGGTCAGTATAAGTGGCTTTAAGGAGGAAACCTCTTTAAATCTTCCTGAGTTATAAATAAATGAGTCAAATCTGATCTCTGCTTCTCTCCCACCCTGTGACCTTGGGTAAGTGTTTTAACCTTGCTTTTCTCCTCTGTGAAATGGAGACAAGAATACCTATACTTTCTGTCTTCCTCACAGGCTTGTTGTATATATGAAGCATTTTTGTGTTGTTGCTAGTAGTAGTAGTGCTACTATTACTAATAGTATTAGTACTATTATAATAGTAGTATTATAATATTATATTATAATAATAGTAGAAGAAGTATTATTAATATTACTGTGGGCATGGTGTATTTAAACAATTCCAAGTTTTTAATCCACTCCCCAATCCACCTTAATCCACAGATATGTCAATGAAAAGGGAATAGACAAAATGGTGAGAGAGACAGAGAGAAACAGAATATCAAACAAATTCAAAAGACCGAATACCCAGGTTCTGAACAAAATGCAGCGGCAAGAGCCTGGAGGGTTTATAAAATTTGCCTGTGCCACCCTGTTTCTTCAGGTAGTTTCCTTCTTTCTAGCTCATCTAATTGGGATATTGTCAGTAAGAATAATTTTCAGTGGATTTTTATAATGCATGCAGCATGCATTTGAATGAATAATGATTATCTGTGAGTGGATAGTAGCAAAGCCAGAAATCACAGAGTGCAGCATTTATAAACCACTCACCATGTGGGAAAAGCAGGCACCCTGGAAGATGGAAACAATTGCATCTGACCCTGATAACTGAATGGGTCACATGTACCCAAACCTTGCTCTTTAAAACAAAATAATAGAAGTATGCTTCAGAGGAGATAAATGACTCTCGGGAGAGGGGCAAAAGACATATTGCTCTGTGACCTCTGAAACATTAGTTATAAGGGAGAAAGATTCCTATCCCTATAATCCCCCGAGGAGGAAAGGCACTGGGGAGTAGAGAAAACAGGCACCGCATGAATTCAGGGAACATTTTCATTTCCCTGAGCATCTGCTGACAGACAGTAAATCCAGTGGTTAAGTGTCATGCAGTGCAGGGGCCTTTTTTTCTAGTAAGTGTGGTGAGAGTACCTTATCCCTCCTGGCGTAATTGTTCTTTGTTCCAATTGAACATAATGGGGATTTAAAAACTGTAAGAGAAGCTAAAAGGCAAATAAAAATGCGACTCTATTGAAAATGAAAATCTATTGCTAACAAACCTATTTTCTTTTGATGCAAGTAACCCTTAGCATTTTACAATTTCACACTGTTGTATAGAATAGCTTATCAATGATTATGAAATTTCTTATTATAAATCCAGATGTCTACTTTGTGTGTGTACGGTTACTTTCAAAAGGGAGAATGGAAGAATTTAAGAAGCAGTAGTGACAATGTTGCTTTGGCTTCCAAAATCTTTACGGACAAGAACTGCTTAAAGAAAAATGTAATTGCTTGTTGCAACCTGCATGTGTCAAAGAAGGTCATAGACATTTTAGATTTACAGTTAGATGGAAGCTATTTCTCAAGAACTAAAGAACAATGTCCTTTCCCCCTGAATGTATTTTTGCTTGTTCCTTAAAATGAATGGAATTTAGAATTCCATAAAATATTTATGTATTTTAATATAATGAATTGTATTGAATTAATGAATTATATTAAGTATAATCAATTAATATTGAAGATATTGATAATAATGACTAATTACTAATATAAATATTTATACATAGGGCATTTCCAAAGCAATCCAACTGTACAACAAAAGCAATAAAACTTGGTATGGGATTACAGAATCTGTCCAAAATTTTTTTATTGGGAGTCCTCTTGGATCTCATAAAAACAGCATTATCCCAACATGTATAAAATTATTCCAGGGTTATTCTCTGCCAAGGACCATTCTAAGTGCAAGCTGGTCCTGGGACACCTCTGAAGAAACATCTTTATCTCAACTCCAGCATGACATAATTCCCCTGTCTGGTAGAGGTAGTTCTAGGTTATTGATTCTAGAAACTGAAATATATGACTTCAAAAAACCTGGAATAATGAAGGGTTGCCAAGGTCAATAAGTATTTTATCAGTGAAGATTGCATGTATACTATAGAGATTTGCTGTCAGAGTTCATTTTTCTGCCTGAATAGCCACAAGGAATCATTTCAATATTTGACTTCATCATTACCATGCCACACAGCATCATACAGAACTCACGACTGACACTACTTTTGAACGTTTCCCAGAGCATGGATACCAAGGCTCGTCATCGATAAATAACACTTGTTAACTAATCACACACTGTCAAGTCATGTGTCTGAATAATTTGCTGTGTAATTTTCTCACATTAGTCAAAGTAAAACGTGGAAATGCATATACTATTCTAGCCAGTGAACTTAATGATAGGTGATATGTTAAAATTAATCATCTGCTCTGTCACATTATTCCAAACACGAGTGAGATTCCCATTTGACCCAAAGATCTGCAAACATTATATAAATATGGGTGACTGACTAATTTATTCCAAACATGTTTATATATATTAAATGGAAAGTAATGTCTTTAAAACTTATACATATCTGGTTGCATATGTTTGTGCAGAGGGATGTCGTGTACAAAGACAACTAGGTCCACATGATACAGATGTGACTTAGGGTTCACTGGGGAAATGCAGTGGCAGAGATGTACCAGAATGGATGCTGTCTGCCAAACTCTCATCATTCTACAGCCTAGGTGGTATTGGTGCATAGAGAAGAGAGGGTTAGAGATTAAGTGAATGGATACAGAGGTGCTCTATCATGCCTTCCTAATTTCTTCAACTTTGAACTTTATGCTGTGGTCTGCAACTGACAGGTTTAATGCAAGGAGGGACTTAAATAGGATTATATTTAGAAAGAACACATAGAAAAAATACAGAGGATGGATTGAAAAGAGGTGAAATTATCATAGTGGAGACTGGTTAGGAAATGACTGCAGGACACCTAATGAGTTAGTTTCATTTTTATCACATATTTCTTACTTTCTACTCAGATTTGAACCATTTGTATCTTGACTTCTGTTCATAATCAAATTCAACTTGAATGAATAGATCCCTAGAGCCAGAGTTTGGCAGTGAGATGAAGACACAAGGTAATTGAAAAACAAACAAAGTAAATAAATATATAAATCAATGTGAAGGGAAGTGTCCAAAAGAAAATATGGAAAGTGGCTTCAAGCTTTTAAAAATCAGAGTGAAATTCAGTCATTGTAAATATTAAATAGATTACACCCCCAAGAATTATGATCAAATTTTTTTTAATAAATTTATTTATTTATTTATTTATTTTATTTTTGGCTGCGTTGGGTCTTCATTGCTGCATGCGGGTTTTCTCTAGCTGCTGCGAGAGAGGGTACTCTTCTTTGCAGTGCGCGGGTTTCTCATTCCGGTGGCTTCTCTTGTTGCGGAGCATGGGCTCTAGGTGTATGGGCTTCAGTAGTTGTGGCACACGGGCTCAGTAGTTGTGGCTCGCAGGCTGTAGAGCGCAGGCTCAGTAGTTGTGGCACATGGGCTTAGTTACTCTTCAGCTTGTGGGATCTTCCCGGACCAGGGATCGAACCCGTGTCCCCTGCATTGGCAAGCGGATTCTTAACCACTGCACCACAAGGGAAGTCCCTGATCAAATTATTCTTAAAGAAATAATGCTACATGAAATATCCATACCCACCATATTCACAACCTGCTTATCCTTTTATTTCAGCAATCATTCGAATGAAACAATTAAAATTATTGCAGTGGTTTGACTGCAAGAACCTATCAAATAATGGGTTTGCCATCATTTATCTTCAAAGATTCAAAATGCCTTCTGAGGCTTTGACTCTCCTCTGAAGCTATAGATCTTCTGAGGAGAGTCAAGATGTGACTTTGACAGGATGGCCATTTTTGTGAGGGAATATTCATATCTATTGTGATTTTAAAATTCAGTGTATTTCTTAGTAAGATTTTCCTCTGAAATCTCTTCATGGTCAGCAGAACCTCAGAGATCCAGGTGCAGTATACCTGCAGACTAATGTTCTGGCTCTCCCTGGAGAATATTAAGGTGTCACAGGACTTTTAAACTTATCGAGTCAAAGCTAGTTTTCCACAAGCAGTGTAAGGTTGAAAAGATGAATGAAACAACAACAACAAAATTCCGGGATTTCTGCTTCTGATTATGATAGAATAACTGGTACTGGACTTGTCATCCCAAGTAAACAACTTTAAAGCTGAATAGAACATATGAGACAACTGTCTTCAGTCAAAGGAAAATAAGCAACAAAAGACTGATCACTGACGGAAGGGAAGCTCAGGAGGTGAACCTCAAGATAACCATGGCTCTTGGTTCCTTGCCTGATAGAAATTTCACCAGCATAGCGGGCTGGAGTCTTAGTACAGCACAGTGGTACTACTGAACCCCAGAGGCAGAAATCAGAGCTGAAACCAGCAACTTGGATTCATCAGGGTGGGGCTCTGGAAAGTAGCTTCAAAGGGTTGAGGAATGAGGGTTAGGCAGAAATCTATCTGAGGGCATCCTGCAACTCACTGATGAATGCTTGACTAAGAATGTGCAGGGCAAGATGGCATGAAGCTTACAACAGAGTAAGCTGTTAGCAAATTGAGAACAAAGGAGCAGGAAAAAGAGAGGTCAAACCAGTGCTGAGGGGCCTTAAAGATTCAGTCAGCCTGAGGGGAGAGAGCTCATTAGCAACTCCTTAATCCCTAGGGACTGAAGCCAGAGACAGTGGAAAGGCTTTGATTTGGGAGTAAGGACAATGCCCAAAAGATATACATTAAAATTAAAAAAATGAGGATGAAAGTAAAAGGACACATCACCAAACAGTAAGCATAAGAAAGCTCTATGACTATATTATTATCAGACGACAAAGACTTCACAAAAAAGAATGAACAAAAAATGAAGAGTGAGATTTTGTAATGATAAAGGAGCAATTCATTAGAAAGACATAACAGTTCCAAATATGTATGTACCTAACAACAGAACTTCAAAACAGATGGAAAAAAAACTAACAGAATTAAAGATAAAATAGACAAATTCTTAAACTTAATTTGAGATTTTAACATCCCTCCTTAAAAAATACTCCTACTGAATAATTAATAGAACAAATAAATGAAAATATGATATGCATATTGGAGATCAGAGCAATACTATCAATGAAATTGACCTAATCATCATTTACAGAGAACTGCACCCAACAATTACAACTGCAAAATCCAGACATGCTTTACAAATACAGGTAGAAAAAAAAAACATATCCTGGTCCATAAAATAAGTTTCAATAAATTTTAAAACATACAAGTTATGTGCTGTATTTTACCTGACTCAAAATGTATTAAATTAGATATCAACAAAACAAGAAGCAAAAAATTCCCAAATATTAAATAATTGGATGCCACATGTCTAGGCAACCCATGAGTCAAAGGAAACATCTCATGGAAAATTAAAAAATATTGCAAAATAAATAAGGAATATCTCAAATAAAAAATTTGTAAGATATAGTATAAGCAATACTCAGAGGCAAGATTGTAACTGTAAACGTCTATATTTTAAAAAGAATAAAAGCCCAAGAAAATTATGTAAGTTCCTACCCAATTAACTCAAAAACTAAGAGCAAATTAAATTTAAAATAATAGGCAGAAATGAATAAAAGTAGAAACAGAAATCAATGAAATAGAACACAAGAAAAAACAAAAAAGACAAGGGAAAAAGTTGGTTCTTTCCAAGTTTTAATCAAATTGATAAACCAATAACAAGAGTAATCAAGGAGTAAAAAAAAAAAAAAAAAAGAAACAAATTATCAACATAGGGAATAAAAGAAATGATATCACTACTGATCATACAGATATTAAAAGGAAAAAAAACCCTTCATAATAATGTTGATTACTTAAATGAAATGGGAAAAGTTCTTGAAAAACATAACTTAGCAAAACTAAGTCAAGAAGCAATAAGGAATCTGAAGACCTTATTCGAGAATCAAAGAAATTTAATTCATAATCAAAATCTTCCCACATAGGGCTTCCCTAGTGGTGCAGTGGTTGAGAATCTGCCTGCCAATGCAGGGGACACGGGTTCGAGCCCTGGTCTGGGAAGATCCCACATGCCACGGAGCAACTAGGCCCGTGAGCCACAACTACTGAGCCTGCGCGTCTGGAGCCTGTGCTCCGCAACAAGAGAGGCCGCGATAGTGAGAGGCCCGCGCACCACGATGAAGAGTGGTCCCCACTTGCCGCAACTAGAGAAAGCCCTCGCACAGAAACGAAGACCCAACACAGCCAAAAATTAATTAATTAAAAAAAAAAAAAAAAAAGCAAAGAAGAATCTTTTAAAAAAAAAAGAATCTTCCCACACAAAAAAATACTTCAAGCCTACAGGCTTTCAGGAATTATTTCTTTATGACATTTAATACTCGGAGCATATTTGGAGTGAAGTGTAAACACTTTAATTTCATTTAGTTCCTTTTACTTTCACCACTTTCAAATCGTATTGTCTTGAGTATAAGATAGTACTATAATTTTTGTTTCAATTATCAAATATGGTTTATAATCTCATGAGGATAGTGTACGAGGTTCAGTAACAGCTCTCAGAAACAGAGCTACAGAATATAACCCTACTTGGAAATTGGGTCTTTGCTGATGCGATTAATGCTAAATTAAGATGAAATCATACTAGATTAAAGTGGGCCCTAATCCAATGACTGGTGTCGTTATAAGAAAAGAAAACAGAGACACAGACATAGGGACAATGCCTTGTGACCATCTAGGCAGGAACTGAAGTGATGTGCCTACAAGCCAAGCAATACCAAGGATTATTAGCCACCCCCAGAAGCTAGGAAGAGGCAAGGAAGGATAAGAGAGAGCAAAGCCCTAAGGATAGCTACTTTAATTTAGGACTTCGAACCTCCAGAACTGTGAGAAAATGCATTTCTGTGGCTTTAAGGCATCCATTCTGTGGTACTTTGTTATGGCAGCCCTAGCAAATTAATGTAGATTTTTGTACAGTAAAGTGGCGTATTGCTGTAACAACTACCTAAACATGTGGGCATGGTTTTGGAATAGGGTAATGGATAGAGGCTAGTAAATGTTTTGAGATCTTTAATAGAAAAAGCCTAGCTTACCTTGAAGGAACTGTTGACAGAAATATAGGTATTAAAGGTATTCTAGTGAAGGCTTAAAAATACAGGAGGAGAGCTACAGAGAATGTTCTGTCATCTTAAAGAATACATATATCATCATGAACAGAATTTTGGTAGAGATATGAATGTTAAAGGTGTTTCTGTGGAGGCCTTAGGAGGAAAAGAGGAACATATTATTGGACATTGCAGAAATTGGTTCTATAAAGTGACAGGAAACTTGGTTAAACTGTGTTCTGCTGTTGGGTGGAAAGTGATGAACTTGGATATTTGATGAGATTTCCAAACAAAGTGTGGAAGGTACAGCATGCACCTTGCTGCTTATAGTAAAATATGAGAGGAACGAGATATATTGAGGAAGAACCTGCTAAGTAAAAAGGAGCAAGCACTTGATGATTTGGAAAATTATCCACCTATCCAGATACCATGCTTGGAGATAGATGGACCAAGGGAAAATTATTTGCTAAAGAAATTAGTCATATGGCTTATATACCTTATCATCTATAATAACCTCTCTAAGTCGGAGTCCCATAAGACTATCCCATAAGAATATTGAATCTTAAGCTAGTTTTCTACAAGTCCTTAACGCTCTGCTCATTTTTTTTCCCAATCTTTTCTTCTCTCTGTTGTTCAGATTGGGTAAATTCTATTGATCTGTCCTCAAGTCCGTCGATTATATCCTGTGTTATCTCCCCTGTAATACTGAATCCTTCCAGGAAGTATTCTTTCTCCTTTATTGTATATTTCATCTCTGTAATTTCCATTTGACTCTTTTTTATAATTTTTACTTCTTTGCTGATGTCTTCCATTTCTCATTTGTTTCAACAGAATGTGTAATTGATTGTTGAAGCATTTTTATTAGTGCTGTTTTAAAATCCTTAGCAGAGAATTCCAACTTTTGATTCGCTCTGATGTTGGTGTCAGGTGAATGTCCTTTCTCTTGTTGTTGTGATTTTCCTGATTCTTGGCATGATAAGTGATTGGCATCGTATCCTGGACATTTTGACTATTGTGTTAGAAGACTAAGAATCCTATTTAACCTTTTATTTTAGTGGGCAGCCACCATATTTAGGTTTACCACACAGGTTTTGGCCTATATTTGTGGGCTATGGGTCCAAAGACCATTTTATTCTTACAAACTTTGGATGGCTAGTTTTGCCTGCTTGGCTTATCTGCTTCCCCTGGGGCTCCCACTGGCTGCAGTTGGTGGTGACTGAGCGAACAAAAGGTATTTAACCAGACTGGACCACAGTAGGGGAAGTGAGTCTCTGATCTATGGGGATGAAAAATACTTCTGGAGCCAGACTACTCGTGGGGAGATCTGCTTTGCCATTGCCTACTGGCCACTTGCTACCTCTAGGTTGGGGATGGGAAACTCAGGCTCAGAAGGACAAACAGTCTTCCTGGATGGGCCTCTTTTTGTGGTAGGAACCCCCTTGCTTGTAGGAGATGGAGACCTCTTCCCTGGCTTGTTTGGTGGATCCCCACTTGCTGGTGACACCAACTGCCCAGTGTTTCTGTGTGGGGAAGGGGACTCGGGTCACCAGCACTTTCCCTGGCTGATCACGGTCAGTAGAGTTTCTATCAGTCTCTCTTTCCAGTGCTGCTAGGCTCACTTGGTACTGTTGCTGGTACCCCCACTTGATCTAGATGAGTGATGAGCATGCCTGGCCACTTCCTCTTGCTAAACTGGAGAATGGGAAACAGTTGGCCTAAGTCACATTATTCTGTTGGGTGAGGCTTCACAAGACACCCTAATGCTATGTTAGTCCTCCAGTCCTGGAATTTCTAACCAGTCTGCCTTCCCTTTTCCACTTTTCAGAGTTTTCCTTTTGTTACCCGTTGCATTATTTCCAAGGTTTATGGTTGTACTAAGCAGGCAGGAGCAGGGGAAAATGAGTTTATACCATCTTATCTGGACCATAACTTTGTATTTACATTTATGTTTTTATAACATTTAAAAAGAAAATAACACCAACATTTTATGCATTCTTTCAGAAAGTAGAGAAAGAGGAAACACTTTTAACTGATTTTTACAAAGACAGTATAGCCCTAATAATAAACCTAAAGAAAGATTTTATGGGACTTAATTTAAAAACAAAAAAATCCAGTAACATGAAAATTATCATCAAGAAATTTTATACCAGAAATTCAAAGAAGTTTCTACATTTCTAAAATCAATCATTTTATTTGAATACATTACCAGAATTTAAGAATGAATTATAGCCTTGTTTCAATAAATGCAGAAATAGAAAAAAAATCACAAAGGGATACACACAATTTTGAATATGAAAGGAATATAATGGAAATATTTTACCAATTGTCTTATATGTAATTGGGTGTTCATTGGCTATGAAAAGATAGAAATAATGTTTTTTTCATTGAGATGGTTAAAACTTTAGACAATAGATTCAATGAAACCTTGAATTCAATTCTCCTGATTCTGTTACGTAGGAGGTCTGCAATACTGACATAATACTTAAGTTATCTTAATTTTGCCTTCTTTTGTAAGACCACTAAAATAACTGTTCCACTCCAAACAGTATTTTTTTTTTGTAAGAATTAGTGCAAAATGCATGCAAAGGTCTTAGTACATAAAAAGCACTTGCTCAGTAGTTTAGTGCTATTGTTTGCTATTTCTGTTATTAATGTCAAATTTATAGTAGATGATTATTATGTTTATAGAATGATTATATGCATGAATAATTGAGCAGATAATGCAATTCAATCTCAATACTACTGTTCCTTTTTAATTACTCTACATGTATACAAAAGCTTCAGGATATATTTAATCCAGGGGAGACTTTACTCAAATAAACAACTATCTGTTGAATGCCTACTATGTGCAAGGCATTTCCTTAGATGCTGGGGGTACAGAAGCATCTCCTGTGTTCCTAAAACATATTAATTTTTCTAGCCATGGAAAGTAATAGTTTAAAAAATTAATAAAGTATGATAAATACTTTGGTAGAGTAGAGACATTTAGTCTAGTTTGAAGTTTTCAAAAATCATTTCTTGAAAGTGATGGGAAAGGTGAAATTTGAAGGATAGTAGCAAACTGATAGGCGGAAGACCGCTCTGATCCATCACTGACATTCTCCTGGGTCTCTGTGCCTGGGCAAATGTCTTGAGGCAAGAGAGGGAATAACAAAATGCAAAGAATTAAATGAAGCTTCATGGAGCATCTATGTCAAAATAAGAAGAGTTAGAGATTTCTATGTGGGTCAAAGACCAGGAAAGAAATTGCAAAAGTTGCCAATGATAGAACATGAACAGGGAATACATAAATTACTATGAAATGTGTTCATTATTGAAGGAATGAAAAACTACCAATATGATAGTTTACATAATCTGTAATATATATAATATATAATTATATTATAATATATAATATATTATAATATAATAATATATTATATATATGCATATATATAATTTGATTGGGTAAATAATTGCCATATACAATGTTTTAAAGATCATGAAATACTATGTTATCAATAGAGAAAGTAAAGCAAAATTATATGTTCCCTTATGGAAAGATGTTCAAGATAAATGATTAACTGAAAAAAAAACCTCAAGAGTATATGTAAATATGTAAATAATATTATATAGACATGTATACACATTACATATATGTGTGTATGCATTTATACACACATGCATGTATATTTCTATACATATAATTATAGAGAGATATTCAAAGAAATTTTTAAGAATGCTCACATCTAATAGAGTGGGTCTGATATATTTCTGGTAAATGACTTTTTTACTTTTCATTTTAAATGTATGTTTTTATTATGTTTATGTTTTAGTTTTTTTTAAGAGAAATGATTTTAATGATGAAAAAGAAAGCTGAAGAAATTAGGAAATACAAGTATACTCCTGAGTAATTCTGCTAAAAAAAAAAAAAAAAATTGAATATAACCCCCAATATGAAATTTGATTTGACCTGATTATAATGGCTTCTTGGAAAAATATTGAAGAATTTGATTATATCCAATCTAATCCCTGGAATTAATATTCAGAAGAGGTTTCATCATATTTTGAGACAAATAATATATAGGACCCTGAATATAATTATGGCTCTGATAGTTTATTGGGCTCCAAAATTGTTGACTTATTCCTTAGTGATCATGGAAAATCATATAACAGTTACGGGTTTTTAATTGCTCACGTGTAAAATAAGGACAATAACCTGATACACTTGAAATTGTGGAGGGTTAATTATATAAACTATCGAATTTTAAAACTGCTTTAAAAAACTGACCACACTTTTCAACTGATCTCAGAAAGCAAGCTGATATCTTCTCTATCAGGAACTCTTTGCAAGAGTTTTTTGAGCTATTATGCTTGGGACAATTATTACTATCAACGCTAATATTAAATAGCGTAAGATGATTCCAAACATATTGTTCTAGCTTTATCATGTTTTTAAAATAAAAAAAAAACTGTCAAACAATTTAAATGTTATGCAAAGATATACTATTTTTCATAACTAAACCAAAGTATGTACTATAAAATTAGTTTATGTAAACCTAATTAAATCAAATTAGTTGTCAAAATTTATACTATCAATATTTGTGCTCAATTATCATTAGGAAACATTAATTTTATGTTCAAGGGAACCATCGCTTTTTACAGCAGAGGGCACAGTTCTTTCTTCTTCTGCAGCATAAAAATGCCTCCTGCAAAATGACCTTACCCCCTTTCCTCTATACTCCATTTGAGAGTTCTCAGCCAGAGTACTCGAGAAGAGATAGAGCTTTACTTCCTGAACGAGAAGAACTGGTTTTGAATGATATTGATATTTAGACTCAAACTGATCCAGATAAAGGTGACAAATTATGGCTGAATGGGCACATGTAAACATTAAGAAGGAGGGAATCAACATTTTGGGATGGGAGGTCAAAGAAAAGTACTAAAGAATGGCTGTCCTTATCAATCTTGAAAAGAATAATCAAAGTAATATTGTTTACAAATTGCATTACTTGTTTAAAGGGATTTAAGAAAAGTTAATATCTTGTAGTTAAACTCACAAGTAATAGTAACTAGGCAGGAGAAAGTCGGATAAGATTAGAGGGCACATTTCATGTATTTTTCTTCTTTTGTTTTATAGAAAGTAAAGATAGAGTATAAATAGTGTAATCTCTTATTGAAAATACCATAAGACATTTGCAGTTATTTTGAAATACCTGCCTTCCTGATCGAATGTTACAAAAGTCTATAAGCTTCAACAGAGTTGTTATGACTTTGTTTTGAGCCCTGGACTTGCTGACCTGAAACAGAACAAAGATGTAGAAATGACATTCAAACTTCTTAATTGGTATCATTAAGGGACTTTTTTTTTTCATGCCAGAGGACAAAGTGAGAGACCTCCTTGAGATTACTGTGCTCTTGGGAAAACTGAAACTGTCTTCTAATGAGAACATAATGCTTATAGCTCTTAAAAAAGGCACCAGTTACAATTTAGTATATACTTTAAAACAGATATTCTGCTCTGAAAGTGTTCTGTTTTTCGTGTCCCAGAAGGGTAAAAGAAAGCTGTGAGAGGGGTTGAAACAGTGTATGCTAATTGAAGAGATGATAGAAAATCTGAGGGGAAAGTTGGGATTTCATGTTTCTGTGTGAGCCTGCGCACCTATACTGTGTATGTGAATATGCATCTGTATTTGGGAGTTGGAGAAACATTTAACAAAAACCCCGTGATATACTGTAATGCATTTCACACTAGAAACTGCCATCTACTGAAAATTTGTCATGAAAATAGTAGGATGGTAAATGTCAGAAATTTAAAGTTTGCTTTATTGTATCTTCAAATATCTTAACAAGGTATTTAAAGAGAGTACGTGCATTTTGTTTGAACATTACCCCTGGGACTATTATTGCCCAGCCTATTCAAGAGCCCCTGATTTTGTGTGTGTGCATGTGTGCGTGTGTGTGTTGTCTGTGTGTGTTTAAAACACAGTCATTCTCCTTACCCACCCCTAAGCAATTATGTTGTATCAGAAGCATCTATACATTTTATCCAAAAGTGTCTGTGACCATTATGGTCACTGTGTTCATTGTGGCATTATCCAACAAGTTTGTGACCATTGTGTTCAATATACAAGTGAGGACCTCCTCTTATCTCTGGCTTTCATCTTCCACAACATAACCATAGTGTTTGGTCAACATAGGTAAGGATGTGTCCCATTTTAGGGAGTCAGTAGAATTCTAGAGATCTGATCCCCTCTGGTTCATATTGACTTTCCACTTCTAAATTTTCAATAAATAAGAGTTCATTAAGTACTTTCTCTGGATTTGAAAATAATGAATACTTTTAGATTTGAATCTCAAATTTGGAATCAAAATTTGGTTTCATTCTTTCAGTTGTAAAAGATTGATAATATTGGACACCTAACATAACATGTTTGTACTAGAATAGTATCTTACATAGGTGAATAAGGCATAGTTCTTTGCCTCAGCTGTTTACCTGGAGTCACCTGGAGGAGTATAGGATGCAAGTTGATAATCGGAATATAACAAGTGCTAAAACTTCAGTCATCAATAGAGGGGCAGGGGAGTAGGAAGGCAGAATATACTTCTGCCTAGAAAGAAAAGTGGAGAAAGTGTCACTGCATGTGTACATCTTGACTGGAGTTTTGAGAATAAGAATTAGACAGGCGAATAAATGGAGAAAGGTGATTCCATGTGTTATATTTTCAAGGAATTCTATGTAGGAGGTCTACATAGAGTGATATGAAAAGTGATGGGAGATACATGTGGAAGGCCTCTTGAGGGTCTTCAAATAGATCTCGAGGAGGTTTGGATTTTATCCTTTAAGTACAGGGGTGAACAAAGGATTTTAAGTAGGAAAGTGGCATAATTACATTTAGGTTTTATTAATATTTTGTAAGCTGTGTGGATAAGAGAAAAACTAGAAGCAGGAAAGCAATTTCAATAGTCTGATAACAGATGATGAAAACAAAGCCAAAACAATAGCAGTGGGAATGGAGAAAATGTGATAACATTTTTTAAAAATCTATTTTGGAGCTCAAATCAACTTGTTGACTGAATAATGAGCTTCATCAATTTGAAGATAAGGAAAGAATTCTAGGATAACACTCAGATTTCTGACTTAGGTAAATCTGTATATCTGGATTTGTGTTAAGTATGTGTATATACTTTTGAAATTCTAGAGGGTGGATAAATCACACCCTTCTTTACTGTACAAGTGAAGAATCTATTGAGATAATGACCCCAGATTCAGAAAGATGGAAATCAAAATGTTATTTTTATTACTAATTAAAATGCAAAGTTAAATATGAAACCAAGTGAATATTCTGATACCACCTGACTTAGACTGAGGCACCCATACATTTAGTCTTAGGTCCAACTGGACAAGAAAATGCTTCCTCTGTCTCCCCTTAAGCAGGTACAAAGCATCCCTTCTCTAAAGGCAAGCAGGATTCTTACAAAATAAGCTCAAGATTTGTTAAAATACTCACAAACACACACACATGCATACAGATATACTCATGTATACATATATGTATATATGCAAATATCAGTACATATGGTTTTATACAGAAATATGGATTTATATACAAAGTATGCTGAAATATCAATACATATGTTTCTATATAGGTATATTTTTATTTGACTTTGTCTTCATTAGGTGATATAGGAATTGCCATTTTATTAATTTGATATGAGTGCTCTGATATATGAAAAAAGTTTATTAAAATAATTCACTTAAAATTTAACATATATTTATATAACATATACATTTGTCTTCAGAATTTTAAAATTAATTTTGAATAATGATATTATGTTTCCAATTCTAGTATAGCCTGAAATAACTTTTAAAAAGTGCATTTCTCTGAGTTATATGCATCTATAGCTATCTGTAGATAAATATATTAAACATGTACAGCATATTTTTCATATGTCACACTGATAGCAAAATTGAAGATTTTTTATGAAAAAAATTGCACAAAAACTTGCATTGAATTCCAGCAAGCTCCTACACTACCTTTTATGTTTTAAATTTGAACTTGTAACTGTACGTTACCTTATTTCTTTGATTGGTATTGACACTGCATTTCCACAAAAGGAGTGAAAGATTCATTGTTTGCAAACATTAGTACCTTTTTGTTAGCTATCTTTGAACCAGACAACTGAACTGAATTAACATAGGTGGATGAAAAAAAGTATGAGCCATGGTATCACACACGGTCCCTTAGATGTCTAAATTTAAAAGGTATGATTAAATTTGCAATAAAAAATATTTTGATGTTATTTCTCATAAACCAAACATATTTTAGAAAACAAGAACCACTTGGTTTTGGTTTTAATTAGAAAAGGACAGGTTCCCAAGTTTCCAGTTAACAGTAATGGGAACATAAGTCTGAAGAGAGGCACAAACAGCTATCTTCCTAATGGCTTATGGATTTCAATGTTGGGTTTAAATTAAGATGGATTTTATTTTTTTATACTTCTGCTATTTGTCTTCATTATATGAAATGCATGAATCTTAAGATTCTCACCTTCAACTTGGCTTTTTTTTTTTCTTTCATGTCTTCCTGGAATATCCATTACTTTCCTGCTTTTCCACTCTCCTCTTCTGAATGTGTACTCAGCTTTTCCTACAATGTACTTTTTAATATTTTTCTCTATTTTACTCATTATTGTCTATCTTACCTGTTGTTGTGCTTTGAATTTTGGATCCAAAAAAGATATGTTTAATTCCTAACTCCAGGTACCTGTGAATGTGGCCTTATTTAGAAATAGAGTCTTTCCAGATGTGATCAAGTTAAGATTAGGTCATAATGTAATAGAGTAACTTTGAATCCAATGACTAATGCCTTTATAAGAAGAGGAAAATTTGTGCATAGGGACACAGAGAGGAGAAGGCCATGTGAGATGGAGACAGAGATTGGAGTGATGCATCCAGAAACTAAGGAAAGCCAAGGATTACTGGCAAACGCCAGAAACTAGGAAAAGGCAAGGAAGGATCTTCCCTCAAGAGACTTTGAAGAGAGCGTAGCCCTGCCTACACCTTGATTTCACACTTCTAGCCTCCGTGACTTCTTGAGAGAATAAATTTCTGTTGTTTTAAGCCACCCAGTTTGTGGTAATTTGTTAAGGCAACGCTAGTAAGCTAATACACTTATCAAATCAAACATATCAAGTTTTCAGGAGGGTTTGCAATTATGTTAGATAAACTACGTTTTGAAATAGGCAAAATTAGTATTACTATACTATTACTTATTCTTCCATTTGTCTCTTCATAAAATGCAATTATATCCACTTTAAAGTACACAGACACACCCAAATATATTGAAATAAAAGTTGTTCCTATTGCCTGTTTGATATTATTGATAATAGGGACAATGTCAGATATATATTTGCCAAGTGAGTACAATTTTTCTCAATCATGTGTATGTACTGAGGCTATTATTTCTCAATATTACTCTCACTCAGTCTTTATCTAATTCATGTTGCAGTTCCCAGATTCTTTTTTTCAAATGCTAAGCAGGGCAGAGACTGTTGAGGGACCCATTTTCCCTTAGCTAGTTCCACTTTTGCTCCCAGCCTTGTGGTTGCATCTTTTTGCATATGACTTCACTTCACCTCAAATTAAAATAAATTTTGATAGACAATAAAAAAGCTTCTCCCTAATAATGAGCTCTATTTTCCTTCAGATTGCACATAATTTTAAGAAATTATATTGGATTTGAATTTTAAACCTTAATTTAAGTGCCTTATCTTTCTCACAGTAATAGACACTTTGCTCTAAGGGTATTTTGGGGCCAAGAGAGAATAGAGACAGAGGATTGCGTTGAGGCCAAGAATGACAGGAGTGTTCTCTGTCAGTTGCTTTGGACTTGAAGGCAGATGGACAGGCAGAGCTCTCTAAAAGAATATCTGAATGGAAGTGGCTGAAGAAATGTCTGCATTTTAGGATAGTTTGAGCAAAATGTCTACCCCCTCTGGTGAGTATTGATCTGACATGTTTGCTCAACGAGGTCTGGTCATCAGATTCAATCAGAGTGGAAGCCCGCTCTCCTCATCTGATTCTGGACTCACACACTACTCTCTTTCGAATCTAAGACACCATCTTAGCAGAACAGTTATACCTGGTTTTAGAGCTAATGATTACCTTAAGCATCTATTTCATTTTTCTCTCATATTTTGGATGACATGAGAGTTTGAAATTATTGTCTCTCCATTCTTACCAATATTAAAAAGCATACAAATTTATACTTTTTACATTTTACAATGAATACTTACAATTTTCATTAACATAATGCTCCCCAGTATTATAAGGGGAAAAGGAAAGAAAGAACCCTTGTTTAGTTGGGAACTTTCCTGAAACTCCTCTCTTCTTTAGCTAAATATATTGCTAATTTCCCTATGATTATTAATTATAGTCACTTGTTTTCATATTATAGTAGACTATAATATTCAATACTTAATTTAATTTTATATTTCTCCATACTTCAGGAATAGTTTTACATTAGAAAAAAATAATTTTTTCAGTAGAAAATGTGTTCTCACTAATTTGTCTAAATCATCATCACATGTTCTGTAAATGGGCTGTGTTTAATGCTGAGGAAAATTCTTCCGAGGGGGAGGAAATGTCTATATAAACTTTTCTAGGTCACTATTTCTTCTGCAATTTTATCATTTTAAATCAAGGAAATAAATATTCTATTCACTGAAAAAAATTAATAAAAGTCAATAAAATGTTAAGTGGAATGTATTCAAGTAGATAAGATTAAATATACATTGTCTTTTAATAATACAAAACAATGTCTTCTGTTACTCATGTTTGTGATTCTTCACATTATGAGGAAAGAATATTCAGATACTTAAAATAGTTCAATGTTTTCTGAATTATAATTTAACATCTTTGACAGCAATGCATATGGTAAACAGCCTAAAGTGTTATGAAAAATTAGTCTTAAAACTCAATTTCTAAAATCTTTGACAAATTAATAGTAGATCTTGAAAGTAGTTGAAGGTTCTGTTCTCCACACTACACAACACACCTCTAGCTGGCTGTGTTTTTGTCTTTTTCTTTTCTGGCTATGTTGCATTTATGTGTAGGAAAATTTTTTAAAGTCACTATAAAGTATATAATTTGAACCATTATGTTTCCTGAGCTCCATTTCTGATTTTTATAGTTTATGTGAAATCTTTCAATTATTGAATTGTATATTCAAAACTTTCTTCAAAGTGTTGTTAAAATACAGCAACAATAAAAAACAAACAACAACAAAACTTTGAGCTACCTTTCTTAGAATGTCAAAGGTAAATGGAGTAATATTTTTATCAAAAAGGAAGAATCCTCTAGTCTGTTTTTGAATTATTATAATATTAAACACATTGCTATTGGTAAATATTGAGCTTTTGCAAACTGGAGAAGATGTTTTGATATTTTTCCAAATTCTGTTCAAATCAATTTTCTTTGACAGCAGATTAAGATTTGGTAGCACAAAGGATGGCCTTGAAGATATATATAGATATAGATATTATATATGTAGATATCTATCTACATCTATATATAACTTCAAGTCCATCTTTTGTACCAGCAAATCATATATATATATATATATATATATATATATATATATATATATATATATATATATATATAAAATATATCCAAAATAGTTTCACTATATGTTCATAATAAATTCTGATTATCAATGCTCAAAAATGTGAATTCCTTTTTAAACTATGTCCTGAGTATTGGCCTACTAGTCGACAGAGCCGGGGACTAGCTAGTTTCAGGGTAGGGTCTGGCCTGCATTGTGGGATCAGAGTTTTCTTGAGTCTGGTGTCTGCCCCCTGTGCGTGAGGTTGGTCAAGACACGTGTGCAGGCTTCCTTGTGGGAGGAGCTGGTGCCTGTCCACTGGTGGGGGTTCTTGGCCCTCTGGTGGGCAGGGCTGTGTCTAAAGGTGTTTCTAGAGGCAGTTGTGGTCTTAGGAAGTCATTAGGCAGCTTATCTGTTGATGGGTGGAGCTGTGTCTCCACCCAGTCAGTTGTTGGCCTGAGGTGTCTCAGCACTGGTGCCTACAGGCTGTTGGGTGGGGCCAGGTCATGGTGCTGAAAAGCCAAGATGGCAGCTTCCAGGAGTGTTCACACAGTTGAATGTTCCCAAATATTTCTGCCACCAGTGTCTATACCCCCAGGGTGTGCTGCAGCCCCTATCCCCCGCCTCTTCAGGAGACTCTGCAAGACCAGCAAGTAGATCTGGTCCGAGCTTCCATCACATTATGGCTTTTGCCCTGGGTCCTGGTGCATGTGAGATTTTGTGTGTGCCCTTTAGGAGTGAAGTCTCTGTTTCCCCCAGTCCTGTATGGCTCCTTCAGTTAAGCCCTGCTGGCCTTCAACGCCAAATGCTTTGGGCTCAACTTCCCAGTGCTTGACTCCCAGGCTGGGGAGCCTGACTTAGAATTCTCACTCCTGTGGGAGAACCTCTGCAATATTTTTATTCTCCAGTTTGTGGGTCACCCACCTGAGGGGTATGAAATTTGATTATATTGTGAGTCCACTCCACCTACCCATCTTGTTGTGGTTTATTCTTTATGTCTTTAGCTGTAGAAGATCTTTCCCGGTATGTTCCAGTCTTTTTCTTTGATGATTGTTCCGTGATTTTGATATGCTCATGAGAGGAGGTGAGCTCAGGGTCTTCTAATCCACCATCTCTCCAACGTGAGTTCTTAAGAGCACCCTAGTGGCCCTTTACACTTCCAGTTGAGTTTGCTCAATGGGAGGTACTGGCATAAAACCCAAGGCACTAGGAGAGAGAGGAGGTATTTCTTCCCCACTTCCTTGAAATATCAGCCCTGAAGTTCTGGCAATGTCTGCATCCTTTATGGCTATAGCTCCTGCCAGGTGATCCTACTTCCTGGGCTCTCTCTCCCTCTCTATCTCTCTCTGTGTCTCTGTGTGTGTGTCTCTCTCTGTCTCTCTGTCTCTCCAAAATAGTTTCACTATATGTTCAAAATAAATTCTGATGATCAGTGCTCACAAAAATGTAAATTCCTTTTTAAAACATGTCCTGAGAACCTGCAATATTGCAGGCATGATTCTAGGTACATAGAAATTAATGAAAAACAGAAGTTCCCACACTGAGGTATTTTGGAAGGTGAGAGTTTATAATTGTTACATATAATAAGTGAGTAAATCATATGGTGTACTAGAAGATGAAAAGAGCAATAGAAAATGGGGAGGGAAAAAGCAGGATTATGTGAAGCAGGGTTAGGTGGACCTGAAGTTCTCTGGCCTTAAGAAGAGCAGTTGACTTGGAGTATGTGTGTATGGAAGGTGCAATAGGAGGTGGTAGAGATCACTGACAGTAAGATTTGAATCAAAACCTGAAGGATGTGAGAAGCTGGTCAAGCAGATTTTTGGTGGCAGAACAGCTAGAGCAATGCCCTTACATAGAGAAGATCTATTGCATCAACGGTCAATGTGATTAAAATGAGTGATCAAGGGCCAGCTTATAATGAAGTCCAAGAGGTAATGGGGTGAACTCTTATAGGGCCATGAGGGTCACAGTGAAGACTTTGACTTTTTATTATGAATGAGATGAAGAGCATTTATAATTTTTTGAACAGTTTTACATTTAAAAAGTCAGTCTAGCTGCTATATGGGCAACAGATTTTAGGGGGGACAGGATAAATAGAGGAAGATGTGTTAGTAGGCTACTGCAGACATCTAGGAAAGAGAGTATAGTGGCTTTGGGCTAGGGGGCATCAGAGATGGAGAGAAGTGTTCAGATACTGAGATTGAGCCAACATGATTTCCTGATGCAGAAATTTCCTGATTCTTTATGGATGCAACATATGAATAAAGAGACCATACAAAATTTATCCATACCAGAACCCTTTGGGAGTAGAACAGGACGGTAAAATAATTAAAATAATATATTTAATTTTTAAATTTATTTACTGACAATTGTTTTATTGACTGAAAAAAATGTTTTTATTATACTAGTGGCCCTATATTATAGTTGTATTGAAAAAATTAGGTAAAACTTTATTTTAAATAAATAGAGCAGATCTATACACATAAAGCTAAATTTTTTTTAAAAAAAGAACTTCACATTGGTTATCTGAACATTAAAATATTACATAAGCAAAATAATTATTCTGCAAACATCGCCATATATCTTCTTAGCTATGCTTGTCTATAAGACCATATTTTAAAGAATATCCTTTTAAAAATATGGTACATTTTTATTTATGTTCATATAATTGGCTACAATCTGCTTCATAATTGCACTCTTTTGGTTAATAAATTTAAAATTATGATAGCTGATTCTACTCTCTATACCATAACAACAATGGAGAAATTATTCTCTATACGAGCTGAGATACTTGGTAAACTCACAGAAAATTCTGCTAGAAGATATTCTCTATTCTACTTTGACAATATTAATATTACAGTCTAAATATTTTGTTAAGTGGGTCATTTTGCTTTTATTCATGGTACCATTATTCAAGAAACAGGTTTTCAGATGAAACTTCTCAAATAAGTTACCTCTATTATTTGAATACATCGCTACATAAAGATGCTAAAATTTCATTTCATTTCAAAACCGAATGTAAATCGTCCCAGATAAAAATAGCAGCTCCAGCCAATAATTCTTCTCACAGTTCTAGATAATCTCTTTTTGTTTGCTTTTATAGATATAAGTTTGAGTTTTCTTATTTGCAATTATTATTTTCAGTACTTGAATTTTTCTAACAGTTTCAAAAGTGAAAATTTTGAGATGTTGCACTTTTTGAATACTTTGATTAAAGATTCACAACTGATTTACAAAGATAAAATGAAACAATTTTAAGGACTCATTTGCAATAATGTTAAAAACCATTAATGGGATTTGTAGGTTGATTTATAAAGTAATACTTCGAAGATTTTCTAAAATTTGCTACTTAATGAACAGTAAAGAAAGTATATTTTCAATGCTGAAGCTTCATCAGCTTCATCACACAAATTTGGTAGCTCAATACACTATGTACATGTTTTTAAGTTATAAATTTTGACAACTACAGCTTTTATTTTGATTAACAAAATATTGATGCTTGTTTGGACACAACATAAATTATGTGTTCATCACAAACAATTTGAAGTACATTCCTCTTGTACAGACTTCTTAATCTAGTACTGGTTATTAATTAGTAATGCAAGAATTAATCATTTTAACTTCAATCTTGAAATTTTAACATGGTTTACAATTTACCATAGCACTCAGTACAATGCCAAACATTTCATCTTTAACAGAATAAATTCCAAAGGTTTTATTTGATTCACTGAATTGAATTAAAAAAAAACAATCCATTATTGGAATTTACTTAATTGATTTTCTACTTGGAGTACTTGATAATGGTGAGGACTTCATTTAATGCTGAAGTTCTTCTGTTAAAGAAACTAGCACATTAACATATGTCACTTCAATTCTCTGTGTACAACAGAGTAGTAGATTAAAGAAGTGAGAAAAAATAATTTATGAAATCACTCATTTGATCTAAATGAAAATTCTTGCTTCACAGGATGATATGCAAATGCATCTTCTATGGCTAGAATTTTTTAAATTGTCCCTTTTGAGGATAAATTTCCTAAAATTACTAACTTTTAGAGTAGAAACCAATATATTTTAGTCCTTTTGGCTTTCATATTGTTGTGGTATCAGTTTGGCACTCCAAGTGTATGATTAATATCAATAAAGATACTATGCAGATTAAATGTTCAACATCAAATTTCTCAAGAAACAAATTTAGTATTTAATATTTCATTTAACTTACACTTTAAATTTTTTGGATTAATTGCTGCCTGAGGAATCTTTGAAAAAAAATTTAATGCATACCTAACAATAAAATAGTAAAAGTTTAGAATTTATAATAAACTGACAAAGCAATGTAACAAGAGTAGTTAGACTACTCTCTTCATATTCCACAGGAATGGAACATCCTCTATTTCCAGCACATGTGTTATGTGGGTTTTTTTTTTTTCTTTTTTTTATTATTTTAAATTTTATTGAAGTATAGTTGATTTATAATGTTGTGTTAATTTCTACTGTAGAGCAAAGTGACTCAGTTATACATATGCATATATTCTTTTTCATATTCTTTTCCATTATGGTTTATCACAGGACATTAAATATAGTTCGCTGTGCTATATTGTAGGACCTTGTTGTTCTGGCACATATGTTATGTTAATCTAATTGACTATTTTTCCATTTCTCACTGGCTTTCATCGACTGGCAACCTGAAGACTTGTAGAGCACTGAACAAACCATGGCACATTGGCTTGGACAAGTGACTAGCAAGGACATAATTCTCTCTCTACCACCAGAAGATAGAAGGTCTTGGCTGCTTCTTTCTACCTGAGCCTGAGAGCTGCTTGTTTTATCAGTGAACATCCTGTGTGGTACATTTGAGAAAGAAATGTTCATTATGATTAGATAGGAAAGCTCTGAGAGAGAAAGAGAGATGGATTATTACTACACACTTTTTATAAAACATGCTCAGTTGAGAATCCTGTTCACTGCACTTGCATCTCTACCACTAACAGATGAGATCATGGCAGAATCTGTATGAACGAACATACAGAACAAAATCTATCTTGCCTGAATTTAATGCAACTATAAGTAATATTGGCTTATTAAAAATAAAAATCTTATTCAAAACCTAAATTGGAAGAGGCACTGGGGAAACAGAAACAAACCAAGCACGCCCCAGGTAAACCAGTTTGCGTGGTCACCCTAGGTACGAAACAAAGAAACAGGTCAAGGGAGATTGAAAGACCTTTCTCTCTGGTTTAAAAACAAAAAAGATTGAATGAGTGCTAAGAATAAAGCTAGACCATGATTTTGTCAATCAAAGAGCCTCAGTTGATTAACTCATTTGAGGAAGAAACAATACTGTAACCAAATAGACCGACATCTGTGATGCAAAGATAGATAAAGAGATGTAGAGTGCCCTCTGTCCTCAGAAAATTAAGCACTTTGAGTTTATATTTTTAGTGAAGTTATGAAACAGAGTTCAATACTTTATTACACAATAAAAGGGGGGGGGGAAGAAAACACAATGACTCTGATAGGCAGCAGATGTCCTGAGAAACATCCACAAAGCAGATGGCAGTGATGTATGAAGAAAAGGACTTTGCAATGGAAACCACATGAAGAATGTTATTTGGAAGAATTTACGAAGTATTTTACATTAAAAAAAAAAAACACACTTTAATGACTGTGTGATTACCTGGAAAGCTTACAAGCATAATAACAATTAGAGAAGAGCTAGGAAAGAAAGAGATAGAGATAGAGAGACAGTGAGAGAGAGGGAGAGAGAGAGACAGAGATAGAGAGAGAGATAGAGATCATTGGAAGGAATACAAAGCAAAATTCCATCTGAGATGTCGCAATGCTCAGAATCCAAATGACCAGTTTTAGGAGCTGATCTATGATCTATATAGGGATGAGGTGAAATATTTTCATATGGTACATAGAGTTACAAAAGTTTATATTGACAGATAAATATATTTTAGCAAGACAAACACCCCCTTCCACTTGTTAACAAAATACACTGTGTAAAAAAAAGTATTTGCTGTGGTCCATACCTCTATAATTACCCCCTGTCCCTGCAGCCCCCAGTCTACCTGAATTTGTTTTAATCTCTCATCTATAAAAATGAACTTTCAAACTAGGAAGCTATTTTTTTAATTGATAAATTCAAAGAGTCATACACTGAATATAGCTGGAAAAAAATCCACCTGCTTGAAAGAGTAATGTTTATTTAAATATTGAAAATTAGGTCATGAACAACTGGGCAACAGAACTCTGTGATCAGACATTGGAGAATGTTAGGATAGCTGATTCATCATTTAGCACCATAAGTGGTATTCATGGAACATTTTGTTTGTCTTAACATAAATGTAGTTGCCTTTTAAATGGTTTTACAAGCTTTTACTGTAAACATGTTATGATCATTCAACAATCCTAATTCCCTTTATCTATTTAAAAAACTTGTGTGTAACTCACAGACAAGCACCATTGCAATCATTTAAAGTTGCAACATTATCCATTTCTTCAAATATTAGGATTTATTAACATAGAAAATAGGACCTACTAATTTTCCAGCCAACCACCTGTAAAGTACGATTTATTGAACAGATAACATGTGATTGTTTTCCATGCATTGCTCTTCAGTTATCTTCATTATCACTCTTTGAAAGAAAGCATGTCAAAAGCTGGACAATTATATCTTTCTATCCATTGTACAACTAGCTAAAAATAGTACTTTGTTGACATAAAATTAATTTTGTGATCAATTTACAGATATAATCTACTGGGATGTATTTATATGTTTAACAGCTTTAAAATTTTGGATATCTGTTTGAATAGTTTGTAGCTAATTATATAATAGTTAATTATATATTTATAGAATATTTCAAAGCATATTTACCAGTAAGCCACATTATATTCTTTTTCTTTTCAAAGTTTATTTTGTTTATTTTCCTATGCCACATTATATTCTAATTAACTATCCTGAGAAGCAGTGTCAGTATTATTTTGAATAATGTCTTTGATATGCAAATCCATCAACTAAATATAAAATT